>NW_026701823.1:0-74205 GCF_030435755.1 Ochotona princeps | reverse complement strand
TCCACCTTCTGTGACCACCTCATTGACATTTCAATTTTGGTTTATACACAACATATAACATTCATAACATAACTTGTTATACATAACATCGTGTCATCTTAAATTAAGGCAAACATGTGGTATTTAACCTTTTGGGATTGGCTCATTTCCCTTAGCATTATGGTTTCCAGTTTGGCCCATTTGGCCACAAAGAACTGCATTTTGTTTTGTTTAATAGCTGAGTAGTATTCCATGGAGTAGATGAACCATAGCTTTCTTATCCAATCCTCTGTTGATGGGCATTTTGGTTGCTTCCATGTCTTTGCAATTACTGATTGTGCTGCTATGAGCATAGGAGTGCATGTTGGTTTCTCATAAAACAAGTGTTCTGGATATATTCCTAGGAGTGCTATTGCCGGGTCATACGGTATGTTGTATTTGAGTTGTTTGAATGTTCTCCATACTGATTTCCATAGAGGCTGTACCAGCCTGCAGCCCCCACCAGCAGTGGAGTAGGGTTCCCTTTTCCCCGCAACCTCGCCAACAAGTGTTGTTGGTGCTTTTATTCATATGGGCCAGTCTTACTGGCGTTAGGTGGTACCTCATTGATGTTTTAATTTGGATTTCCCTTATTGCCAGGGAACTTGAGCATTTTTTCATATGTTTATTTGCCATTTGGGTTTGTTCCTTTGTGAAGTGTTTGCCCATTTCCCGTGCCCATTTCTTGAGTGGCTTGTTTGTTTTGACATTTTGGTTGTTTTGTAGCTCTTTGTATATTCTGGAGATCAGCCCTCTATCACCTAAGTCGTGTGCAAAGATCTTCTCCCATTCTGTGGGTTGCCTTTTTACTTTGTTGATTGTTTCTCTAGCTGTACAGAAGCTTCTTAGTTTGATGAGGTCCCAATTGTTTATTTTGGTCTTGATTTCTACTGCATTTGGAGTCTTTTTTAGGAAGTGAGGGCCTACCCCTAAGTGTTCCAGTGTGTTTCCAACATTTTCTTCCAAAAGTTTGAAGGTTTCTGGATGTAGGTTTAAATCTTTTATCCATTTGGATTTGATCTTAGTATATGGTGAGAGATGTGGGTCTATCTTTTTGTTTCTGCAGGCTATCAACCAGTTGTCCCAACAGCATTTATTGAACAGACCTTCCCATTTGCCTGGGTTGTCGTTTGTCTTTTTGTCAAAGATTATTTGGCTGTATTTCTGTGGGTTCCCATCTGGTGTTTCTATTCTGCTCCATTGATCTTCTTCTCTATTTTTGTGCCAGTACCAGGCTGTTTTGATAACCACTGGTAGGCATAGATGGAAAAATCCACAACATAATCAAAGCAATATATGAAAAACCCAATGCCAGCATCATACTGAATGGAGAAAAACTGGAACCCTTCCCACTGAGATCTGGAACAAGACAGGGATGTCCGCTTTCTCCGCTGCTATTCAACATAGTTCTAGAGGTACTCGCTGAGGCCATAAGACAAGAAAAAGAAATCAAAGGAATCCAAATGGGAAATGAAGAAGTCAAGCTTTCACTATATGCAGATGACATGATTCTTTATATGGAAGAGCCAAAAGGCTCAACACAGAGACTACTAGAACTTATACGAGAGTTCGGTAGAGTGGCAGGGTACAAAATTAATGAACAAAAATCAACAGCCATAGTGTATGCTAACAGCCCCAAGTTGGAAAAAGATCTAACCAGCAAGATACCATTCAAAGTAACAAAGGAAAGCATGAAGTATCTGGGAATTAACCTAACCAAAAATGTAGGAGACCTATTCGAGGAAAACTACAAACTACTTAAAAAAGAAATTGAACAAGATCAAGAAAGATGGAGTAACATCCCATGCTCCTGGATAGGTAAAATCAATATCATTAAAATGTCTATACTGCCAAAAGCAATATATACATTCAACGCAATCCCAATCAAATTGCCCAAAACATTCTTCACAGACCTGGAAACAATGATCCAAAGGTTCATCTGGAAGCACAAAAAACCACGAATAGCTAGAACCATTCTCAAGAACAGGAAGTTAGCAGGGGGGAATCACAGTGAAGGGCATATTGAAGAAGGATCAGCCGAGTGGTTCTTGTGGGAGAGCAACTCCATTTGGCTCACTAACTTCACACACCATCAGGCTTCCAAGCAGCTCTCAAGGAAACTCAGTTTTCACACTCTATGCTTAGTGCCCTTTGAGTGCCTAGGACTGAAATGAAGCTTGGTGAGCATCCCACACAAACGAATGCTCCACATGCGGGTTTCACATGCCACCAACTCCACATTCACAGGCAACTTCAGCGCCACAGCCGTTTTCAGATAGCCCTCAATGCAAAGGCTCTAGACGCAAATACTGGTGTAAGAGCTAATTCAATCAAGGAAACACTGCATGTTGGTGAAGGGCATATTGAAGAAGGATCAGCCGAGTGGTTCCTGTGGGAGAACAACTCCATTTGGCTCACTAACTTCACACACCATCAGGCTTGCAAGCAGCTCTCAAGGAAACTCAGTTTTCACACTCTATGCTTAGTGCCCTTTGAGTGAATTATCTAGGAATGAACCTGGTAGAACATCCCACACAAACGAATGCTCCACATGCGGGTTTCACATGCCACCAACTCCACATTCTCAGGCAACTTCAGCGCCACAGCTGTTTTCAGATAGCCCTCAATGCAAAGACTCTAGACGCAAATACTGGTGTGAGAGCTAATTCAATCAAGGAAACACTGCATGTTGGTGAAGGGCATATTGAAGAAGGATCAGCCGAGTGGTTCTTGTGGGAGAACAACTCCATTTGGCTCTCACTAACTTCACACACCGTCAGGCTTCCAAGCAGCTCTCAAGGAAACTCAGTTTTCACACTCTATGCTTAGTGCCCTTTGAGTGCATTATCTAGGAATGAACCTGGTAGAGCATCCCACACAAACGAATGCTCCACATGCGGGTTTCACATGCCACCAACTCCACATTCACAGGCAACTTCAGCGCCACAGCCGTTTTCAGATAGCCCTCAATGCAAAGGCTCTAGACGCAAATATTGGTGTGAGAGCTAATTCAATCAAGGAAACACTGCATGTTGAGTGAAGGGCATATTGAAGAAGGATCAGCCGAGTGGTTCTTGTGGGAGAACAACTCCATTTGGCTCACTAACTTCACACACCATCAGGCTTCCAAGCAGCTCTCAAGGAAACTCAGTTTTCACACTCTATGCTGAGTGCCTCTTTGAGTGACTAGGACTGAAATGAAGCCTTGGTAGAGCATCCCACACGTAACGAATGCTCCACATGCGGGTTTCACATGCCACCAACTCCACATTCACAGGCAACTTCAGCGCCACAGCCGTTTTCAGATAGCCCTCAATGCAAAGGCTCTAGACGCAAATATTGGTGTGAGAGCTAATTCAATCAAGGAAACACTGCATGTTGGTGAAGGGCATATTGAAGAAGGATCAGCCGAGTGGTTCTTGTGGGAGAACAACTCCATTTGGCTCACTAACTTCACACACCATCAGGCTTCCAAGCAGCTCTCAAGGAAACTCAGTTTTCACACTCTATGCTTAGTGCCCTTTGAGTGCCTAGGACTGAAATGAAGCTCGGAGAGCATCCCACACAAACGAATGCTCCACATGCGGGTTTCACATGCCACCAACTCCACATTCACAGGCAACTTCAGCGCCACAGCCGTTTTCAGATAGCCCTCAATGCAAAGGCTCTAGACGCAAATATTGGTGTGAGAGCTAATTCAATCAAGGAAACACTGCATGTTGGTGAAGGGCATATTGAAGAAGGATCAGCCGAGTGGTTCTTGTGGGAGAACAACTCCATTTGGATCACTAACTTCACAACCATCAGGCTTCCAAGCAGCTCTCAAGGAAACTCAGTTTTCACACTCTATGCTTAGTGCCCTTTGAGTGCATTATCTAGGAATGAACCTGGTAGAGCATCCCACACAAACGAATGCTCCACATGCGGGTTTCACATGCCACCAACTCCACATTCACAGGCAACTTCAGCGCCACAGCCGTTTTCAGATAGCCCTCAATGCAAAGGCTCTAGACGCAAATAATGGTGTGAGAGCTAATTCAATCAAGGAAACACTGCATGTTGGTGAAGGGCATATTGAAGAAGGATCAGCCGAGTGGTTCTTGTGGGAGAACAACTCCATTTGGCTCACTAACTTCACACACCATCAGGCTTCCAAGCAGCTCTCAAGGAAACTCAGTTTTCACACTCTATGCTTAGTGCCCTTTGTATGGCTAGGACTGAAATGAACCTGGTAGAGCATCCCACACAAACGAATGCTCCACATGCGGGTTTCACATGCCACCACTCCACATTCACAGGCAACTTCAGCGCCACAGCCGTTTTCAGATAGCCCTCAATGCAAAGGCTCTAGACGCAAATATTGGTGTGAGAGCTAATTCAATCAAGGAAACACTGCATGTTGGTGAAGGGCATATTGAAGAAGGATCAGCCGAGTGGTTCTTGTGGGAGAACAACTCCATTTGGATCACTAACTTCACAACCATCAGGCTTCCAAGCAGCTCTCAAGGAAACTCAGTTTTCACACTCTATGCTTAGTGCCCATTGAGTGCATTATCTAGGAATGAACCTGGTAGAGCATCCCACACAAAGGAATGCTCCACATGCGGGTTTCACATGCCACCAACTCCACATTCACAGGCAACTTCAGCGCCACAGCCGTTTTCAGATAGCCCTCAAAGCAAAGGCTCTAGACGCAAATAATGGTGTGAGAGCTAATTCAATCAAGGAAACACTGCATGTTGGTGAAGGACATATTGAAGAAGAATCAGCCGAGTGGTTCTTGTGGGAGAACAACTCCATTTGGCTCACTAACTTCACACACCATCAGGCTTCCAAGCAGCTCTCAAGGAAACTCAGTTTTCACACTCTATGCTTAGTGCTCTTTGTGTTCCTAGGACTGAAATGAAGCTTGGTCAGCATCCCACACAAACGAATGTTCCACATGCGGGTTTCACATGCCACCAACTCCACATTCACAGGCAACTTC
Organism: Ochotona princeps; assembly: GCF_030435755.1. NCBI lineage: Eukaryota > Metazoa > Chordata > Mammalia > Lagomorpha > Ochotonidae > Ochotona > Ochotona princeps. The sequence continues at coordinate 69,200 of NW_026701823.1, read as the reverse complement.
AGCGCCACAGCCGTTTTCAGATAGCCCTCAATGCAAAGGCTCTAGACGCAAATATTGGTGTGAGAGCTAATTCAATCAAGGAAACACTGCATGTTGGTGAAGGGCATATTGAAGAAGGATCAGCCGAGTGGTTCTTGTGGGAGAACAACTCCATTTGGCTCCCTAACTTCACACACCATCAGGCTTCCAAGCAGCTCTCAAGGAAACTCAGTTTTCACACTCTATGCTTAGTGCCCTTTGAGTGCATTATCTAGGAATGAACTTGGTAGAGCATCCCACACAAACGAATGCTCCACATGCGGTTTTCACATGCCACCAACTCCACATTCACAGGCAACTTCAGCGCCACAGCCGTTTTCAGATAGCCCTCAATGCAAAGGCTCTAGACGCAAATATTGGTGTGAGAGCTAATTCAATCAAGGAAACACTGCATGTTGGTGAAGGGCATATTGAAGAAGGATCAGCCGAGTGGTTCTTGTGGGAGAACAACTCCATTTGGCTCACTAACTTCACACACCATCAGGCTTCCAAGCAGCTCTCAAGGAAACTCAGTTTTCACACTCTATGCTTAGTGCCCTTTGAGTGCATTATCTAGGAATGAACCTGGTAGAGCATCCCACACAAACGAATGCTCCACATGCGGGTTTCACATGCCACCAACTCCACATTCACAGGCAACTTCAGCGCCACAGCCGTTTTCAGATAGCCCTCAATGCAAAGGCTCTAGACGCAAATATTGGTGTGAGAGCTAATTCAATCAAGGAAACACTGCATGTTGGTGAAGGGCATATTGAAGAAGGATCAGCCGAGTGGTTCTTGTGGGAGAACAACTCCATTTGGCTCACTAACTTCACACACCATCAGGCTTCCAAGCAGCTCTCAAGGAAACTCAGTTTTCACACTCTATGCTTAGTGCCCTTTGAGTGCCTAGGACTGAAATGAAGCTTGGTCAGCATCCCACACGTACGAATGCTCCACATGCGGGTTTCACATGCCACCAACTCCACATTCACAGGCAACTTCAGCGCCACAGCCGTTTTCAGATAGCCCTCAATGCAAAGGCTCTAGACGCAAATATTGGTGTGAGAGCTAATTCAATCAAGGAAACACTGCATGTTGGTGAAGGGCATATTGAAGAAGGATCAGCCGAGTGGTTCTTGTGGGAGAACAACTCCATTTGGATCACTAACTTCACACACCATCAGGCTTCCAAGCAGCTCTCAAGGAAACTCAGTTTTCACACTCTATGCTTAGTGCCCTTTGAGTGCATTATCTAGGAATGAACCTGGTAGAGCATCCCACACAAACGAATGCTCCACATGCGGGTTTCACATGCCACCAACTCCACATTCACAGGCAACTTCAGCGCCACAGCCTTTTTCAGATAGCCCTCAATGCAAAGGCTCTAGACGCAAATATTGGGTGTGAGAGCTAATTCAATCAAGGAAACACTGCATGTTGGTGAAGGGCATATTGAAGAAGGATCAGCCGAGTGGTTCTTGTGGGAGAACAACTCCATTTGGCTCACTAACTTCACACACCATCAGGCTTCCAAGCAGCTCTCAAGGAAACTCAGTTTTCACACTCTATGCTTAGTGCCCTTTGAGTGCATTATCTAGGAATGAACCTGGTAGAGCATCCCACACAAACGAATGCTCCACATGCGGGTTTCACATGCCACCAACTCCACATTCACAGGCAACTTCAGCGCCACAGCCGTTTTCAGATAGCCCTCAATGCAAAGGCTCTAGACGCAAATATTGGTGTGAGAGCTAATTCAATCAAGGAAACACTGCATGTTGGTGAAGGGCATATTGAAGAAGGATCAGCCGAGTGGTTCTTGTGGGAGAACAACTCCATTTGGCTCACTAACTTCACACACCATCAGGCTTCCAAGCAGCTCTCAAGGAAACTCAGTTTTCACACTCTATGCTTAGTGCCCTTTGAGTGCATTATCTAGGAATGAACCTGGTAGAGCATCCCACACAAACGAATGCTCCACATGCGGGTTTCACATGCCACCAACTCCACATTCACAGGCAACTTCAGCGCCACAGCCGTTTTCAGATAGCCCTCAATGCAAAGGCTCTAGACGCAAATATTGGGTGTGAGAGCTAATTCAATCAAGGAAACACTGCATGTTGGTGAAGGGCATATTGAAGAAGGATCAGCCGAGTGGTTCTTGTGGGAGAACAACTCCATTTGGCTCACTAACTTCACACACCATCAGGCTTCCAAGCAGCTCTCAAGGAAACTCAGTTTTCACACTCTATGCTTAGTGCCCTTTGAGTGCATTATCTAGGAATGAACCTGGTAGAGCATCCCACACAAACGAATGCTCCACATGCGGGTTTCACATGCCACCAACTCCACATTCACAGGCAACTTCAGCGCCACAGCCGTTTTCAGATAGCCCTCAATGCAAAGGCTCTAGACGCAAATATTGGTGTGAGAGCTAATTCAATCAAGGAAACACTGCATGTTGGTGAAGGGCATATTGAAGAAGGATCAGCCGAGTGGTTCTTGTGGGAGAACAACTCCATTTGGCTCACTAACTTCACACACCATCAGGCTTCCAAGCAGCTCTCAAGGAAACTCAGTTTTCACACTCTATGCTTAGTGCCCTTTGAGTGCATTATCTAGGAATGAACCTGGTAGAGCATCCCACACAAACGAATGCTCCACATGCGGGTTTCACATGCCACCAACTCCACATTCACAGGCAACTTCAGCGCCACAGCCGTTTTCAGATAGCCCTCAATGCAAAGGCTCTAGACGCAAATATTGGTGTGAGAGCTAATTCAATCAAGGAAACACTGCATGTTGGTGAAGGGCATATTGAAGAAGGATCAGCCGAGTGGTTCTTGTGGGAGAACAACTCCATTTGGCTCACTAACTTCACACACCATCAGGCTTCCAAGCAGCTCTCAAGGAAACTCAGTTTTCACACTCTATGCTTAGTGCCCTTTGAGTGCATTATCTAGGAATGAACCTGGTAGAGCATCCCACACAAACGAATGCTCCACATGCGGGTTTCACATGCCACCAACTCCACATTCACAGGCAACTTCAGCGCCACAGCCGTTTTCAGATAGCCCTCAATGCAAAGGCTCTAGACGCAAATATTGGTGTGAGAGCTAATTCAATCAAGGAAACACTGCATGTTGGTGAAGGGCATATTGAAGAAGGATCAGCCGAGTGGTTCTTGTGGGAGAACAACTCCATTTGGATCACTAACTTCACAACCATCAGGCTTCCAAGCAGCTCTCAAGGAAACTCAGTTTTCACACTCTATGCTTAGTGCCCTTTGAGTGCATTATCTAGGAATGAACCTGGTAGAGCATCCCACACAAACGAATGCTCCACATGCGGGTTTCACATGCCACCAACTCCACATTCACAGGCAACTTCAGCGCCACAGCCGTTTTCAGATAGCCCTCAAAGCAAAGGCTCTAGACGCAAATAATGGTGTGAGAGCTAATTCAATCAAGGAAACACTGCATGTTGGTGAAGGGACATATTGAAGAAGAATCAGAAAAGCCGAGTGGTTCTTGTGGGAGAACAACTCCATTTGGCTCACTAACTTCACACACCATCAGGCTTCCAAGCAGCTCTCAAGGAAACTCAGTTTTCACACTCTATGCTTAGTGCCCTTTGAGTGCCTAGGACTGAAATGAAGCTTGGAGAGCATCCCACATAAAGGAATGCTCCACATGCGGGTTTCACATGCCACCAACTCCACATTCACAGGCAACTTCAGCGCCACAGCCGTTTTCAGATAGCCCTCAATGCAAAGGCTCTAGACGCAAATATTGGTGTGAGAGCTAATTCAATCAAGGAAACACTGCATGTTGGTGAAGGGCATATTGAAGAAGGATCAGCCGAGTGGTTCTTGTGGGAGAACAACTCCATTTGGATCACTAACTTCACACACCATCAGGCTTCCAAGCAGCTCTCAAGGAAACTCAGTTTTCACACTCTATGCTTAGTGCCATTTGAGTGCCTAGGACTGAAATGAAGCTTGGTCAGCATCCCACACGTACGAATGCTCCACATGCGGGTTTCACATGCCACCAACTCCACATTCACAGGCAACTTCAGCGCCACAGCCGTTTTCAGATAGCCCTCAATGCAAAGGCTCTAGACGCAAATATTGGTGTGAGAGCTAATTCAATCAAGGAAACACTGCATGTTGGTGAAGGGCATATTGAAGAAGGATCAGCCGAGTGGTTCTTGTGGAGAACAACTCCATTTGGCTCACTAACTTCACACACCATCAGGCTTCCAAGCAGCTCTCAAGGAAACTCAGTTTTCACACTCTATGCTTAGTGCCCTTTGAGTGCATTATCTAGGAATGAACCTGGTAGAGCATCCCACACAAACGAATGCTCCACATGCGGGTTTCACATGCCACCAACTCCACATTCACAGGCAACTTCAGCGCCACAGCCGTTTCAGATAGCCCTCAATGCAAAGGCTCTAGACGCAAATATTGGTGTGAGAGCTAATTCAATCAAGGAAACACTGCATGTTGGTGAAGGGCATATTGAAGAACGATCAGCCGAGTGGTTCTTGTGGGAGAACAACTCCATTTGGCTCACTAACTTCACACACCATCAGGCTTCCAAGCAGCTCTCAAGGAAACTCAGTTTTCACACTCTATGCTTAGTGCCCTTTGAGTGCATTATCTAGGAATGAACCTGGTAGAGCATCCCACACAAACGAATGCTCCACATGCGGGTTTCACATGCCACCAACTCCACATTCACAGGCAACTTCAGCGCCACAGCCGTTTTCAGATAGCCCTCAATGCAAAGGCTCTAGACGCAAATATTGGTGTGAGAGCTAATTCAATCAAGGAAACACTGCATGTTGGTGAAGGGCATATTGAAGAAGGATCAGCCGAGTGGTTCTTGTGGGAGAACAACTCCATTTGGCTCACTAACTTCACACACCATCAGGCTTCCAAGCAGCTCTCAAGGAAACTCAGTTTTCACACTCTATGCTTAGTGCCCTTTGAGTGCATTATCTAGGAATGAACCTGGTAGAGCATCCCACACAAACGAATGCTCCACATGCGGGTTTCACATGCCACCAACTCCACATTCACAGGCAACTTCAGCGCCACAGCCGTTTTCAGATAGCCCTCAATGCAAAGGCTCTAGACGCAAATATTGGTGTGAGAGCTAATTCAATCAAGGAAACACTGCATGTTGGTGAAGGGCATATTGAAGAAGGATCAGCCGAGTGGTTCTTGTGGGAGAACAACTCCATTTGGCTCACTAACTTCACACACCATCAGGCTTCCAAGCAGCTCTCAAGGAAACTCAGTTTTCACACTCTATGCTGAGTGCCCTTTGAGTGCCCAGGACTGAAATGAAGCTTGGTCAGCATCCCACACGTACGAATGCTCCACATGCGGGTTTCACATGCCACCAACTCCACATTCACAGGCAACTTCAGCGCCACAGCCGTTTTCAGATAGCCCTCAATGCAAAGGCTCTAGACGCAAATATTGGTGTGAGAGCTAATTCAATCAAGGAAACACTGCATGTTGGTGAAGGGCATATTGAAGAAGGATCAGCCGAGTGGTTCTTGTGGGAGAACAACTCCATTTGGCTCACTAACTTCACACACCATCAGGCTTCCAAGCAGCTCTCAAGGAAACTCAGTTTTCACACTCTATGCTTAGTGCCCTTTGAGTGCCTAGGACTGAAATGAAGCTCGGAGAGCATCCCACACAAACGAATGCTCCACATGCGGGTTTCACATGCCACCAACTCCACATTCACAGGCAACTTCAGCGCCACAGCCGTTTTCAGATAGCCCTCAAAGCAAAGGCTCTAGACGCAAATAATGGTGTGAGAGCTAATTCAATCAAGGAAACACTGCATGTTGGTGAAGGACATATTGAAGAAGAATCAGCCGAGTGGTTCTTGTGGGAGAACAACTCCATTTGGCTCACTAACTTCACACACCATCAGGCTTCCAAGCAGCTCTCAAGGAAACTCAGTTTTCACACTCTATGCTTAGTGCCCTTTTTATGGCTAGGACTGAAATGAACCTGGTAGAGCATCCCACACAAACGAATGCTCCACATGCGGGTTTCACATGCCACCAACTCCACATTCACAGGCAACTTCAGCGCCACAGCCGTTTTCAGATAGCCCTCAATGCAAAGGCTCTAGACGCAAATATTGGTGTGAGAGCTAATTCAATCAAGGAAACACTGCATGTTGGTGAAGGGCATATTGAAGAAGGATCAGCCGAGTGGTTCTTGTGGGAGAACAACTCCATTTGGATCACTAACTTCACAACCATCAGGCTTCCAAGCAGCTCTCAAGGAAACTCAGTTTTCACACTCTATGCTTAGTGCCCTTTGAGTGCATTATCTAGGAATGAACCTGGTAGAGCATCCCACACAAACGAATGCTCCACATGCGGGTTTCACATGCCACCAACTCCACATTCACAGGCAACTTCAGCGCCACAGCCGTTTTCAGATAGCCCTCAAAGCAAAGGCTCTAGACGCAAATAATGGTGTGAGAGCTAATTCAATCAAGGAAACACTGCATGTTGGTGAAGGGCATATTGAAGAAGGATCAGCCGAGTGGTTCTTGTGGGAGAACAACTCCATTTGGATCACTAACTTCACACACCATCAGGCTTCCAAGCAGCTCTCAAGGAAACTCAGTTTTCACACTCTATGCTTAGTGCCCTTTGAGTGCATTATCTAGGAATGAACCTGGTAGAGCATCCCACACAAACGAATGCTCCACATGCGGGTTTCACATGCCACCAACTCCACATTCACAGGCAACTTCAGCGCCACAGCCTTTTTCAGATAGCCCTCAATGCAAAGGCTCTAGACGCAAATATTGGTGTGAGAGCTAATTCAATCAAGGAAACACTGCATGTTGGTGAAGGGCATATTGAAGAAGGATCAGCCGAGTGGTTCTTGTGGGAGAACAACTCCATTTGGCTCACTAACTTCACACACCATCAGGCTTCCAAGCAGCTCTCAAGGAAACTCAGTTTTCACACTCTATGCTTAGTGCCCTTTGAGTGCATTATCTAGGAATGAACCTGGTAGAGCATCCCACACAAACGAATGCTCCACATGCGGGTTTCACATGCCACCAACTCCACATTCACAGGCAACTTCAGCGCCACAGCCGTTTTCAGATAGCCCTCAATGCAAAGGCTCTAGACGCAAATATTGGTGTGAGAGCTAATTCAATCAAGGAAACACTGCATGTTGGTGAAGGGCATATTGAAGAAGGATCAGCCGAGTGGTTCTTGTGGGAGAACAACTCCATTTGGCTCACTAACTTCACACACCATCAGGCTTCCAAGCAGCTCTCAAGGAAACTCAGTTTTCACACTCTATGCTTAGTGCCCTTTGAGTGCATTATCTAGGAATGAACCTGGTAGAGCATCCCACACAAACGAATGCTCCACATGCGGGTTTCACATGCCACCAACTCCACATTCACAGACAACTTCAGCGCCACAGCCGTTTTCAGATAGCCCTCAATGCAAAGGCTCTAGACGCAAATATTGGTGTGAGAGCTAATTCAATCAAGGAAACACTGCATGTTGGTGAAGGGCATATTGAAGAAGGATCAGCCGAGTGGTTCTTGTGGGAGAACAACTCCATTTGGCTCACTAACTTCACACACCATCAGGCTTCCAAGCAGCTCTCAAGGAAACTCAGTTTTCACAAACTATGCTTAGTGCCCTTTGAGTGCCTAGGACTGAAATGAAGCTTGGTCAGCATCCCACACAAACGAATGCTCCACATGCGGGTTTCACATGCCACCAACTCCACATTCACAGGCAACTTCAGCGCCACAGCCGTTTTCAGATAGCCCTCAATGCAAAGGCTCTAGACGCAAATATTGGTGTGAGAGCTAATTCAATCAAGGAAACACTGCATGTTGGTGAAGGGCATATTGAAGAAGGATCAGCCGAGTGGTTCTTGTGGGAGAACAACTCCATTTGGATCACTAACTTCTCAACCATCAGGCTTCCAAGCAGCTCTCAAGGAAACTCAGTTTTCACACTCTATGCTTAGTGCCCTTTGAGTGCATTATCTAGGAATGAACCTGGTAGAGCATCCCACACAAACGAATGCTCCACATGCGGGTTTCACATGCCACCAACTCCACATTCACAGTCAACTTCAGCGCCACAGCCGTTTTCAGATAGCCCTCAAAGCAAATGCTCTAGACGCAAATAATGGTGTGAGAGCTAATTCAATCAAGGAAACACTGCATGTTGGTGAAGGACATATTGAAGAAGAATCAGCCGAGTGGTTCTTGTGGGAGAACAACTCCATTTGGCTCACTAACTTCACACACCATCAGGCTTCCAAGCAGCTCTCAAGGAAACTCAGTTTTCACACTCTATGCTTAGTGCCCTTTGAGTGCCTAGGACTGAAATGAAGCTTGGAGAGCATCCCACATAAAGGAATGCTCCACATGCGGGTTTCACATGCCACCAACTCCACATTCACAGGCAACTTCAGCGCCACAGCCGTTTTCAGATAGCCCTCAATGCAAAGGCTCTAGACGCAAATATTGGTGTGAGAGCTAATTCAATCAAGGAAACACTGCATGTTGGTGAAGGGCATATTGAAGAAGGATCAGCCGAGTGGTTCTTGTGGGAGAACAACTCCATTTGGATCACTAACTTCACACACCATCAGGCTTCCAAGCAGCTCTCAAGGAAACTCAGTTTTCACACTCTATGCTTAGTGCCCTTTGAGTGCATTATCTAGGAATGAACCTGGTAGAGCATCCCACACAAACGAATGCTCCACATGCGGGTTTCACATGCCACCAACTCCACATTCACAGGCAACTTCAGCGCCACAGCCTTTTTCAGATAGCCCTCAATGCAAAGGCTCTAGACGCAAATATTGGTGTGAGAGCTAATTCAATCAAGGAAACACTGCATGTTGGTGAAGGGCATATTGAAGAAGGATCAGCCGAGTGGTTCTTGTGGAGAACAACTCCATTTGGCTCACTAACTTCACACACCATCAGGCTTCCAAGCAGCTCTCAAGGAAACTCAGTTTTCACACTCTATGCTTAGTGCCCTTTGAGTGCATTATCTAGGAATGAACCTGGTAGAGCATCCCACACAAACGAATGCTCCACATGCGGGTTTCACATGCCACCAACTCCACATTCACAGGCAACTTCAGCGCCACAGCCGTTTTCAGATAGCCCTCAATGCAAAGGCTCTAGACGCAAATATTGGTGTGAGAGCTAATTCAATCAAGGAAACACTGCATGTTGGTGAAGGGCATATTGAAGAAGGATCAGCCGAGTGGTTCTTGTGGGAGAACAACTCCATTTGGCTCACTAACTTCACACACCATCAGGCTTCCAAGCAGCTCTCAAGGAAACTCAGTTTTCACACTCTATGCTTAGTGCCCTTTGAGTGCATTATCTAGGAATGAACCTGGTAGAGCATCCCACACAAACGAATGCTCCACATGCGGGTTTCACATGCCACCAACTCCACATTCACAGACAACTTCAGCGCCACAGCCGTTTTCAGATAGCCCTCAATGCAAAGGCTCTAGACGCAAATATTGGTGTGAGAGCTAATTCAATCAAGGAAACACTGCATGTTGGTGAAGGGCATATTGAAGAAGGATCAGCCGAGTGGTTCTTGTGGGAGAACAACTCCATTTGGCTCACTAACTTCACACACCATCAGGCTTCCAAGCAGCTCTCAAGGAAACTCAGTTTTCACAAACTATGCTTAGTGCCCTTTGAGTGCCTAGGACTGAAATGAAGCTTGGTCAGCATCCCACACAAACGAATGCTCCACATGCGGGTTTCACATGCCACCAACTCCACATTCACAGGCAACTTCAGCGCCACAGCCGTTTTCAGATAGCCCTCAATGCAAAGGCTCTAGACGCAAATATTGGTGTGAGAGCTAATTCAATCAAGGAAAAACTGCATGTTGGTGAAGGGCATATTGAAGAAGGATCAGCCGAGTGGTTCTTGTGGGAGAACAACTCCATTTGGATCACTAACTTCACAACCATCAGGCTTCCAAGCAGCTCTCAAGGAAACTCAGTTTTCACACTCTATGCTTAGTGCCCTTTGAGTGCATTATCTAGGAATGAACCTGGTAGAGCATCCCACACAAAGGAATGCTCCACATGCGGGTTTCACATGCCACCAACTCCACATTCACAGGCAACTTCAGCGCCACAGCCGTTTTCAGATAGCCCTCAAAGCAAATGCTCTAGACGCAAATAATGGTGTGAGAGCTAATTCAATCAAGGAAACACTGCATGTTGGTGAAGGACATATTGAAGAAGAATCAGCCGAGTGGTTCTTGTGGGAGAACAACTCCATTTGGCTCACTAACTTCACACACCATCAGGCTTCCAAGCAGCTCTCAAGGAAACTCAGTTTTCACACTCTATGCTTAGTGCCCTTTGAGTGCCTAGGACTGAAATGAAGCTTGGAGAGCATCCCACATAAAGGAATGCTCCACATGCGGGTTTCACATGCCACCAACTCCACATTCACAGGCAACTTCAGCGCCACAGCCGTTTTCAGATAGCCCTCAATGCAAAGGCTCTAGACGCAAATATTGGTGTGAGAGCTAATTCAATCAAGGAAACACTGCATGTTGGTGAAGGGCATATTGAAGAAGGATCAGCCGAGTGGTTCTTGTGGGAGAACAACTCCATTTGGCTCACTAACTTCACACACCATCAGGCTTCCAAGCAGCTCTCAAGGAAACTCAGTTTTCACACTCTATGCTTAGTGCCCTTTGAGTGCCTAGGACTGAAATGAAGCTTGGTCAGCATCCCACACAAACGAATGCTCCACATGCGGGTTTCACATGCCACCAACTCCACATTCACAGGCAACTTCAGCGCCACAGCCGTTTTCAGATAGCCCTCAATGCAAAGGCTCTAGACGCAAATATTGGTGTGAGAGCTAATTCAATCAAGGAAACACTGCATGTTGGTGAAGGGCATATTGAAGAAGGATCAGCCGAGTGGTTCTTGTGGGAGAACAACTCCATTTGGATCACTAACTTCACACACCATCAGGCTTCCAAGCAGCTCTCAAGGAAACTCAGTTTTCACACTCTATGCTTAGTGCCCTTTGAGTGCATTATCTAGGAATGAACCTGGTAGAGCATCCCACACAAACGAATGCTCCACATGCGGGTTTCACATGCCACCAACTCCACATTCACAGGCAACTTCAGCGCCACAGCCTTTTCCAGATAGCCCTCAATGCAAAGGCTCTAGACGCAAATATTGGTGTGAGAGCTAATTCAATCAAGGAAACACTGCATGTTGGTGAAGGGCATATTGAAGAAGGATCAGCCGAGTGGTTCTTGTGGGAGAACAACTCCATTTGGCTCACTAACTTCACACACCATCAGGCTTCCAAGCAGCTCTCAAGGAAACTCAGTTTTCACACTCTATGCTTAGTGCCCTTTGAGTGCCTAGGACTGAAATGAAGCTTGGAGAGCATCCCACATAAACGAATGCTCCACATGCGGGTTTCACATGCCACCAACTCCACATTCACAGGCAACTTCAGCGCCACAGCCGTTTTCAGATAGCCCTCAATGCAAAGGCTCTAGACGCAAATATTGGTGTGAGAGCTAATTCAATCAAGGAAACACTGCATGTTGGTGAAGGGCATATTGAAGAAGGATCAGCCGAGTGGTTCTTGTGGGAGAGCAACTCCATTTGGCTCACTAACTTCACACACCATCAGGCTTCCAAGCAGCTCTCAAGGAAACTCAGTTTTCACACTCTATGCTTAGTGCCCTTTGAGTGCATTATCTAGGAATGAACCTGGTAGAGCATCCCACACAAACGAATGCTCCACATGCGGGTTTCACATGCCACCAACTCCACATTCACAGGCAACTTCAGCGCCACAGCCGTTTTCAGATAGCCCTCAATGCAAAGGCTCTAGACGCAAATATTGGTGTGAGAGCTAATTCAATCAAGGAAACACTGCATGTTGGTGAAGGGCATATTGAAGAAGGATCAGCCGAGTGGTTCTTGTGGGAGAACAACTCCATTTGGCTCACTAACTTCACACACCATCAGGCTTCCAAGCAGCTCTCAAGGAAACTCAGTTTTCACACTCTATGCTTAGTGCCCTTTGAGTGCATTATCTAGGAATGAACCTGGTAGAGCATCCCACACAAACGAATGCTCCACATGCGGGTTTCACATGCCACCAACTCCACATTCACAGGCAACTTCAGCGCCACAGCCGTTTTCAGATAGCCCTCAATGCAAAGGCTCTAGACGCAAATATTGGTGTGAGAGCTAATTCAATCAAGGAAACACTGCATGTTGGTGAAGGGCATATTGAAGAAGGATCAGCCGAGTGGTTCTTGTGGGAGAACAACTCCATTTGGCTCACTAACTTCACACACCATCAGGCTTCCAAGCAGCTCTCAAGGAAACTCAGTTTTCACACTCTATGCTGAGTGCTCTTTGTGTGCCTAGGACTGAAATGAAGCTTGGTCAGCATCCGACACGTACGAATGCTCCACATGCGGGTTTCACATGCCACCAACTCCACATTCACAGGCAACTTCAGCGCCACAGCCGTTTTCAGATAGCCCTCAATGCAAAGGCTCTAGACGCAAATATTGGTGTGAGAGCTAATTCAATCAAGGAAACACTGCATGTTGGTGAAGGGCATATTGAAGAAGGATCAGCCGAGTGGTTCTTGTGGGAGAACAACTCCATTTGGCTCACTAACTTCACACACCATCAGGCTTCCAAGCAGCTCTCAAGGAAACTCAGTTTTCACACTCTATGCTTAGTGCCCTTTGAGTGTATTATCTAGGAATGAACCTGGTAGAGCATCCCACACAAACGAATGCTCCACATGCGGGTTTCACATGCCACCAACTCCACATTCACAGGCAACTTCAGCGCCACAGCCGTTTTCAGATAGCCCTCAATGCAAAGGCTCTAGACGCAAATATTGGTGTGAGAGCTAATTCAATCAAGGAAACACTGCATGTTGGTGAAGGGCATATTGAAGAAGGATCAGCCGAGTGGTTCTTGTGGGAGAACAACTCCATTTGGATCACTAACTTCACACACCATCAGGCTTCCAAGCAGCTCTCAAGGAAACTCAGTTTTCACACTCTATGCTTAGTGCTCTTTGAGTGCATTATCTAGGAATGAACCTGGTAGAGCATCCCACACAAAGGAATGCTCCACATGCGGGTTTCACATGCCACCAACTCCACATTCACAGGCAACTTCAGCGCCACAGCCGTTTTCAGATAGCCCTCAAAGCAAAGGCTCTAGACGCAAATAATGGTGTGAGAGCTAATTCAATCAAGGAAACACTGCATGTTGGTGAAGGACATATTGAAGAAGAATCAGCCGAGTGGTTCTTGTGGGAGAACAACTCCATTTGGCTCACTAACTTCACACACCATCAGGCTTCCAAGCAGCTCTCAAGGAAACTCAGTTTTCACACTCTATGCTTAGTGCCCTTTGAGTGCCTAGGACTGAAATGAAGCTTGGAGAGCATCCCACATAAAGGAATGCTCCACATGCGGGTTTCACATGCCACCAACTCCACATTCACAGGCAACTTCAGCGCCACAGCCGTTTTCAGATAGCCCTCAATGCAAAGGCTCTAGACGCAAATATTGGTGTGAGAGCTAATTCAATCAAGGAAACACTGCATGTTGGTGAAGGGCATATTGAAGAAGGATCAGCCGAGTGGTTCTTGTGGGAGAACAACTCCATTTGGCTCACTAACTTCACACACCATCAGGCTTCCAAGCAGCTCTCAAGGAAACTCAGTTTTCACACTCTATGCTTAGTGCCCTTTGAGTGCCTAGGACTGAAATGAAGCTTGGTCAGCATCCCACACAAACGAATGCTCCACATGCGGGTTTCACATGCCACCAACTCCACATTCACAGGCAACTTCAGCGCCACAGCCGTTTTCAGATAGCCCTCAATGCAAAGGCTCTAGACGCAAATATTGGTGTGAGAGCTAATTCAATCAAGGAAACACTGCATGTTGGTGAAGGGCATATTGAAGAAGGATCAGCCGAGTGGTTCTTGTGGGAGAACAACTCCATTTGGATCACTAACTTCACACACCATCAGGCTTCCAAGCAGCTCTCAAGGAAACTCAGTTTTCACACTCTATGCTTAGTGCCCTTTGAGTGCATTATCTAGGAATGAACCTGGTAGAGCATCCCACACAAACGAATGCTCCACATGCGGGTTTCACATGCCACCAACTCCACATTCACAGGCAACTTCAGCGCCACAGCCTTTTCCAGATAGCCCTCAATGCAAAGGCTCTAGACGCAAATATTGGTGTGAGAGCTAATTCAATCAAGGAAACACTGCATGTTGGTGAAGGGCATATTGAAGAAGGATCAGCCGAGTGGTTCTTGTGGGAGAACAACTCCATTTGGATCACTAACTTCACACACCATCAGGCTTCCAAGCAGCTCTCAAGGAAACTCAGTTTTCACACTCTATGCTTAGTGCCCTTTGAGTGCATTATCTAGGAATGAACCTGGTAGAGCATCCCACACAAACGAATGCTCCACATGCGGGTTTCACATGCCACCAACTCCACATTCACAGGCAACTTCAGCGCCACAGCCGTTTTCAGATAGCCCTCAATGCAAAGGCTCTAGACGCAAATATTGGTGTGAGAGCTAATTCAATCAAGGAAACACTGCATGTTGGTGAAGGGCATATTGAAGAAGGATCAGCCGAGTGGTTCTTGTGGGAGAACAACTCCATTTGGCTCACTAACTTCACACACCATCAGGCTTCCAAGCAGCTCTCAAGGAAACTCAGTTTTCACACTCTATGCTTAGTGCCCTTTGAGTGCATTATCTAGGAATGAACCTGGTAGAGCATCCCACACAAACGAATGCTCCACATGCGGGTTTCACATGCCACCAACTCCACATTCACAGGCAACTTCAGCGCCACAGCCGTTTTCAGATAGCCCTCAATGCAAAGGCTCTAGACGCAAATATTGGTGTGAGAGCTAATTCAATCAAGGAAACACTGCATGTTGGTGAAGGGCATATTGAAGAAGGATCAGCCGAGTGGTTCTTGTGGGAGAACAACTCCATTTGGCTCACTAACTTCACACACCATCAGGCTTCCAAGCAGCTCTCAAGGAAACTCAGTTTTCACACTCTATGCTTAGTGCCCTTTGAGTGCATTATCTAGGAATGAACCTGGTAGAGCATCCCACACAAACGAATGCTCCACATGCGGGTTTCACATGCCACCAACTCCACATTCACAGGCAACTTCAGCGCCACAGCCGTTTTCAGATAGCCCTCAATGCAAAGGCTCTAGACGCAAATATTGGTGTGAGAGCTAATTCAATCAAGGAAACACTGCATGTTGGTGAAGGGCATATTGAAGAAGGATCAGCCGAGTGGTTCTTGTGGGAGAACAACTCCATTTGGCTCACTAACTTCACACACCATCAGGCTTCCAAGCAGCTCTCAAGGAAACTCAGTTTTCACACTCTATGCTGAGTGCTCTTTGTGTGCCTAGGACTGAAATGAAGCTTGGTCAGCATCCCACACGTACGAATGCTCCACATGCGGGTTTCACATGCCATCAACTCCACATTCACAGGCAACTTCAGCGCCACAGCCGTTTTCAGATAGCCCTCAATGCAAAGGCTCTAGACACAAATATTGGTGTGAGAGCTAATTCAATCAAGGAAACACTGCATGTTGGTGAAGGGCATATTGAAGAAGGATCAGCCGAGTGGTTCTTGTGGGAGAACAACTCCATTTGGCTCACTAACTTCACACACCATCAGGCTTCCAAGCAGCTCTCAAGGAAACTCAGTTTTCACACTCTATGCTTAGTGCTCTTTGTGTGCCTAGGACTGAAATGAAGCTCGGAGAGCATCCCACACAAACGAATGCTCCACATGCGGGTTTCACATGCCACCAACTCCACATTCACAGGCAACTTCAGCGCCACAGCCGTTTTCAGATAGCCCTCAATGCAAAGGCTCTAGACGCAAATATTGGTGTGAGAGCTAATTCAATCAAGGAAACACTGCATGTTGGTGAAGGGCATATTGAAGAAGGATCAGCCGAGTGGTTCTTGTGGGAGAACAACTCCATTTGGATCACTAACTTCACAACCATCAGGCTTCCAAGCAGCTCTCAAGGAAACTCAGTTTTCACACTCTATGCTTAGTGCCCTTTGAGTGCATTATCTAGGAATGAACCTGGTAGAGCATCCCACACAAACGAATGCTCCACATGCGAGTTTCACATGCCACCAACTCCACATTCACAGGCAACTTCAGCGCCACAGCCGTTTTCAGATAGCCCTCAAAGCAAAGGCTCTAGACGCAAATAATGGTGTGAGAGCTAATTCAATCAAGGAAACACTGCATGTTGGTGAAGGACATATTGAAGAAGAATCAGCCGAGTGGTTCTTGTGGGAGAACAACTCCATTTGGCTCACTAACTTCACACACCATCAGGCTTCCAAGCAGCTCTCAAGGAAACTCAGTTTTCACACTCTATGCTTAGTGCTCTTTGTGTTCCTAGGACTGAAATGAAGCTTGGTCAGCATCCCACACAAACGAATGTTCCACATGCGGGTTTCACATGCCACCAACTCCACATTCACAGGCAACTTCAGCGCCACAGCCGTTTTCAGATAGCCCTCAATGCAAAGGCTCTAGACGCAAATATTGGTGTGAGAGCTAATTCAATCAAGGAAACACTGCATGTTGGTGAAGGGCATATTGAAGAAGGATCAGCCGAGTGGTTCTTGTGGGAGAACAACTCCATTTGGCTCCCTAACTTCACACACCATCAGGCTTCCAAGCAGCTCTCAAGGAAACTCAGTTTTCACACTCTATGCTTAGTGCCCTTTGAGTGCCTAGGACTGAAATGAAGCTTGGAGAGCATCCCACATAAAGGAATGCTCCACATGCGGGTTTCACATGCCACCAACTCCACATTCACAGGCAACTTCAGCGCCACAGCCGTTTTCAGATAGCCCTCAATGCAAAGGCTCTAGACGCAAATATTGGTGTGAGAGCTAATTCAATCAAGGAAACACTGCATGTTGGTGAAGGGCATATTGAAGAAGGATCAGCCGAGTGGTTCTTGTGGGAGAACAACTCCATTTGGCTCACTAACTTCACACACCATCAGGCTTCCAAGCAGCTCTCAAGGAAACTCAGTTTTCACACTCTATGCTTAGTGCCCTTTGAGTGCCTAGGACTGAAATGAAGCTTGGTCAGCATCCCACACGTACGAATGCTCCACATGCGGGTTTCACATGCCACCAACTCCACATTCACAGGCAACTTCAGCGCCACAGCCGTTTTCAGATAGCCCTCAATGCAAAGGCTCTAGACGCAAATATTGGTGTGAGAGCTAATTCAATCAAGGAAACACTGCATGTTGGTGAAGGGCATATTGAAGAAGGATCAGCCGAGTGGTTCTTGTGGGAGAACAACTCCATTTGGATCACTAACTTCACACACCATCAGGCTTCCAAGCAGCTCTCAAGGAAACTCAGTTTTCACACTCTATGCTTAGTGCCCTTTGAGTGCATTATCTAGGAATGAACCTGGTAGAGCATCCCACACAAACGAATGCTCCACATGCGGGTTTCACATGCCACCAACTCCACATTCACAGGCAACTTCAGCGCCACAGCCGTTTTCAGATAGCCCTCAATGCAAAGGCTCTAGACGCAAATATTGGTGTGAGAGCTAATTCAATCAAGGAAACACTGCATGTTGGTGAAGGGCATATTGAAGAAGGATCAGCCGAGTGGTTCTTGTGGGAGAACAACTCCATTTGGATCACTAACTTCACACACCATCAGGCTTCCAAGCAGCTCTCAAGGAAACTCAGTTTTCACACTCTATGCTTAGTGCCCTTTGAGTGCATTATCTAGGAATGAACCTGGTAGAGCATCCCACACAAACGAATGCTCCACATGCGGGTTTCACATGCCACCAACTCCACATTCACAGGCAACTTCAGCGCCACAGCCGTTTTCAGATAGCCCTCAATGCAAAGGCTCTAGACGCAAATATTGGTGTGAGAGCTAATTCAATCAAGGAAACACTGCATGTTGGTGAAGGGCATATTGAAGAAGGATCAGCCGAGTGGTTCTTGTGGGAGAACAACTCCATTTGGCTCAATAACTTCACACACCATCAGGCTTCCAAGCAGCTCTCAAGGAAACTCAGTTTTCACACTCTATGCTTAGTGCCCTTTGAGTGCATTATCTAGGAATGAACCTGGTAGAGCATCCCACACAAACGAATGCTCCACATGCGGGTTTCACATGCCACCAACTCCACATTCACAGGCAACTTCAGCGCCACAGCCGTTTTCAGATAGCCCTCAATGCAAAGGCTCTAGACGCAAATATTGGTGTGAGAGCTAATTCAATCAAGGAAACACTGCATGTTGGTGAAGGGCATATTGAAGAAGGATCAGCCGAGTGGTTCTTGTGGGAGAACAACTCCATTTGGCTCACTAACTTCACACACCATCAGGCTTCCAAGCAGCTCTCAAGGAAACTCAGTTTTCACACTCTATGCTTAGTGCCCTTTGAGTGCATTATCTAGGAATGAACCTGGTAGAGCATCCCACACAAACGAATGCTCCACATGCGGGTTTCACATGCCACCAACTCCACATTCACAGGCAACTTCAGCGCCACAGCCGTTTTCAGATAGCCCTCAATGCAAAGGCTCTAGACGCAAATATTGGTGTGAGAGCTAATTCAATCAAGGAAACACTGCATGTTGGTGAAGGGCATATTGAAGAAGGATCAGCCGAGTGGTTCTTGTGGGAGAACAACTCCATTTGGCTCACTAACTTCACACACCATCAGGCTTCCAAGCAGCTCTCAAGGAAACTCAGTTTTCACACTCTATGCTGAGTGCTCTTTGTGTGCCTAGGACTGAAATGAAGCTTGGTCAGCATCCCACACGTACGAATGCTCCACATGCGGGTTTCACATGCCATCAACTCCACATTCACAGGCAACTTCAGCGCCACAGCCGTTTTCAGATAGCCCTCAATGCAAAGGCTCTAGACGCAAATATTGGTGTGAGAGCTAATTCAATCAAGGAAACACTGCATGTTGGTGAAGGGCATATTGAAGAAGGATCAGCCGAGTGGTTCTTGTGGGAGAACAACTCCATTTGGCTCACTAACTTCACACACCATCAGGCTTCCAAGCAGCTCTCAAGGAAACTCAGTTTTCACACTCTATGCTTAGTGCCCTTTGAGTGTCTAGGACTGAAATGAAGCTCGGAGAGCATCCCACACAAACGAATGCTCCACATGCGGGTTTCACATGCCACCAACTCCACATTCACAGGCAACTTCAGCGCCACAGCCGTTTTCAGATAGCCCTCAATGCAAAGGCTCTAGACGCAAATATTGGTGTGAGAGCTAATTCAATCAAGGAAACACTGCATGTTGGTGAAGGGCATATTGAAGAAGGATCAGCCGAGTGGTTCTTGTGGGAGAACAACTCCATTTGGATCACTAACTTCACAACCATCAGGCTTCCAAGCAGCTCTCAAGGAAACTCAGTTTTCACACTCTATGCTTAGTGCCCTTTGAGTGCATTATCTAGGAATGAACCTGGTAGAGCATCCCACACAAACGAATGCTCCACATGCGAGTTTCACATGCCACCAACTCCACATTCACAGGCAACTTCAGCGCCACAGCCGTTTTCAGATAGCCCTCAAAGCAAAGGCTCTAGACGCAAATAATGGTGTGAGAGCTAATTCAATCAAGGAAACACTGCATGTTGGTGAAGGACATATTGAAGAAGAATCAGCCGAGTGGTTCTTGTGGGAGAACAACTCCATTTGGCTCACTAACTTCACACACCATCAGGCTTCCAAGCAGCTCTCAAGGAAACTCAGTTTTCACACTCTATGCTTAGTGCTCTTTGTGTTCCTAGGACTGAAATGAAGCTTGGTCAGCATCCCACACAAACGAATGTTCCACATGCGGGTTTCACATGCCACCAACTCCACATTCACAGGCAACTTCAGCGCCACAGCCGTTTTCAGATAGCCCTCAATGCAAAGGCTCTAGACGCAAATATTGGTGTGAGAGCTAATTCAATCAAGGAAACACTGCATGTTGGTGAAGGGCATATTGAAGAAGGATCAGCCGAGTGGTTCTTGTGGGAGAACAACTCCATTTGGCTCCCTAACTTCACACACCATCAGGCTTCCAAGCAGCTCTCAAGGAAACTCAGTTTTCACACTCTATGCTTAGTGCCCTTTGAGTGCATTATCTAGGAATGAACTTGGTAGAGCATCCCACACAAACGAATGCTCCACATGCGGGTTTCACATGCCACCAACTCCACATTCACAGGCAACTTCAGCGCCACAGCTGTTTTCAGATAGCCCTCAATGCAAAGGCTCTAGACGCAAATATTGGTGTGAGAGCTAATTCAATCAAGGAAACACTGCATGTTGGTGAAGGGCATATTGAAGAAGGATCAGCCGAGTGGTTCTTGTGGGAGAACAACTCCATTTGGCTCCCTAACTTCACACACCATCAGGCTTCCAAGCAGCTCTCAAGGAAACTCAGTTTTCACACTCTATGCTTAGTGCCCTTTGAGTGCATTATCTAGGAATGAACCTGGTAGAGCATCCCACACAAACGAATGCTCCACATGCGGGTTTCACATGCCACCAACTCCACATTCACAGGCAACTTCAGCGCCAGAGCCGTTTTCAGATAGCCCTCAATGCAAAGGCTCTAGACGCAAATATTGGTGTGAGAGCTAATTCAATCAAGGAAACACTGCATGTTGGTGAAGGGCATATTGAAGAAGGATCAGCCGAGTGGTTCTTGTGGGAGAACAACTCCATTTGGATCACTAACTTCACACACCATCAGGCTTCCAAGCAGCTCTCAAGGAAACTCAGTTTTCACACTCTATGCTTAGTGCCCTTTGAGTGCATTATCTAGGAATGAACCTGGTAGAGCATCCCACACAAACGAATGCTCCACATGCGGGTTTCACATGCCACCAACTCCACATTCATAGGCAACTTCAGCGCCACAGCCTTTTTCAGATAGCCCTCAATGCAAAGGCTCTAGACGCAAATATTGGTGTGAGAACTAATTCAATCAAGGAAACACTGCATGTTGGTGAAGGGCATATTGAAGAAGGATCAGCCGAGTGGTTCTTGTGGGAGAACAACTCCATTTGGCTCACTAACTTCACACACCATCAGGCTTCCAAGCAGCTCTCAAGGAAACTCAGTTTTCACACTCTATGCTTAGTGCCCTTTGAGTGCCTAGGACTGAAATGAAGCTTGGAGAGCATCCCACATAAAGGAATGCTCCACATGCGGGTTTCACATGCCACCAACTCCACATTCACAGGCAACTTCAGCGCCACAGCCGTTTTCAGATAGCCCTCAATGCAAAGGCTCTAGACGCAAATATTGGTGTGAGAGCTAATTCAATCAAGGAAACACTGCATGTTGGTGAAGGGCATATTGAAGAAGGATCATTCGAGTGGTTCTTGTGGGAGAACAACTCCATTTGGCTCACTAACTTCACACACCATCAGGCTTCCAAGCAGCTCTCAAGGAAACTCAGTTTTCACACTCTATGCTTAGTGCCCTTTGAGTGCATTATCTAGGAATGAACCTGGTAGAGCATCCCACACAAACGAATGCTCCACATGCGGGTTTCACATGCCACCAACTCCACATTCACAGGCAACTTCAGCGCCACAGCCATTTTCAGATAGCCCTCAATGCAAAGGCTCTAGACGCAAATATTGGTGTGAGAGCTAATTCGATCAAGGAAACACTGCATGTTGGTGAAGGGCATATTGAAGAAGGATCAGCCGAGTGGTTCTTGTGGGAGAACAACTCCATTTGGCTCACTAACTTCACACACCATCAGGCTTCCAAGCAGCTCTCAAGGAAACTCAGTTTTCACACTCTATGCTTAGTGCCCTTTGAGTGCATTATCTAGGAATGAACCTGGTAGAGCATCCCACACAAACGAATGCTCCACATGCGGGTTTCACATGCCACCAACTCCACATTCACAGGCAACTTCAGCGCCACAGCCGTTTTCAGCTATCCCTCAAAGCAAAGGCTCTAGATGCAAATAATGGTGTGAGAGCTAATTCAATCAAGGAAACACTGCATGTTGGTGAAGGGCATATTGAAGAAGGATCAGCCGAGTGGTTCTTGTAGGAGAACAACTCCATTTGGCTCACTAACTTCACACACCATCAGGCTTCCAAGCAGCTCTCAAGGAAACTCAGTTTTCACACTCTATGCTTAGTGCTCTTTGTGTTCCTAGGACTGAAATGAAGCTTGGTCAGCATCCCACACAAACGAATGTTCCACATGCGGGTTTCATATGCCACCAACTCCACATTCACAGTCAACTTCAGCGCCACAGCCGTTTTCAGATAGCCCTCAATGCAAAGGCTCTAGACGCAAATATTGGTGTGAGAGCTAATTCAATCAAGGAAACACTGCATGTTGGTGAAGGGCATATTGAAGAAGGATCAGCCGAGTGGTTCTTGTGGGAGAACAACTCCATTTGGCTCCCTAACTTCACACACCATCAGGCTTCCAAGCATCTCTCAAGGAAACTCAGTTTTCACACTCTATGCTTAGTGCTCTTTGAGTGCCTAGGACTGAAATGTAGCTTGGAGAGCATCCCACACAAACGAATGCTCCACATGCGGGTTTCACATGCCACCAACTCCACATTCACAGGCAACTTCAGCGCCACTGCCGTTTTCAGATAGCCCTCAATGCAAAGGCTCTAGACGCAAATATTGGTGTGAGAGCTAATTCAATCAAGGAAACACTGCATGTTGGTGAAGGGCATATTGAAGAAGAATCAGCCGAGTGGTTCTTGTGGGAGAACAACTCCATTTGGCTCACTAACTTCACACACCATCAGGCTTCCAAGCAGCTCTCAAGGAAACTCAGTTTTCACACTCTATGCTTAGTGCTCTTTGAGTGCATTATCTAGGAATGAACCTGGTAGAGCATCCCACACAAACGAATGCTCCACATGCGGGTTTCACATGCCACCAACTCCACATTCACAGGCAACTTCAGCGCCACAGCCGTTTTCAGATAGCCCTCAATGCAAAGGCTCTAGACGCAAATATTGGTGTGAGAGCTAATTCAATCAAGGAAACACTGCATGTTGGTGAAGGGCATATTGAAGAAGGATCAGCCGAGTGGTTCTTGTGGGAGAACAACTCCATTTGGCTCACTAACTTCACACACCATCAGGCTTCCAAGCAGCTCTCAAGGAAACTCAGTTTTCACACTCTATGCTTAGTGCTCTTTGTGTTCCTAGGACTGAAATGAAGCTTGGAGAGCATCCCACACAAACGAATGCTCCACATGCGGGTTTCACATGCCACCAACTCCACATTCACAGGCAACTTCAGCGCCACAGCCGTTTTCAGATAGCCCTCAATGCAAAGGCTCTAGACGCAAATATTGGTGTGAGAGCTAATTCAATCAAGGAAACACTGCATGTTGGTGAAGGGCATATTGAAGAAGGATCAGCCGAGTGGTTCTTGTGGGAGAACAACTCCATTTGGATCACTAACTTCACAACCATCAGGCTTCAAAGCAGCTCTCAAGGAAACTCAGTTTTCACACTCTATGCTTAGTGCTCTTTGAGTGCCTAGGACTGAAATGAAGCTTGGAGAGCATCCCACACAAACGAATGCTCCACATGCGGGTTTCACATGCCACCAACTCCACATTCACAGGCAACTTCAGCGCCACAGCCGTTTTCAGATAGCCCTCAATGCAAAGGCTCTAGACGCAAATATTGGTGTGAGAGCTAATTCAATCAAGGAAACACTGCATGTTGGTGAAGGGCATATTGAAGAAGGATCAGCCGAGTGGTTCTTGTGGGAGAACAACTCCATTTGGCTCACTGACTTCACACACCATCAGGCTTCCAAGCAGCTCTCAAGGAAACTCAGTTTTCACACTCTATGCTTAGTGCCCTTTGAGTGCATTATCTAGGAATGAACCTGGTAGAGCATCCCACACAAACGAATGCTCCACATGCGGGTTTCACATGCCACCAACTCCACATTCACAGGCAACTTCAGCGCCACAGCCGTTTTCAGATAGCCCTCAATGCAAAGGCTCTAGACGCAAATATTGGTGTGAGAGCTAATTCAATCAAGGAAACACTGCATGTTGGTGAAGGGCATATTAAAGAAGGATCAGCCGAGTGGTTCTTGTGGGAGAACAACTCCATTTGGCTCACTAACTTCACAACCATCAGGCTTCCAAGCAGCTCTCAAGGAAACTCAGTTTTCACACTCTATGCTTAGTGCCCTTTGAGTGCATTATCTAGGAATGAACATGGGAGAGCATCCCACATAAACGAATGCTCCACATGCGGGGTTCACATGCCACCAACTCCACATTCACAGGCAACTTCAGCGCCACAGCCGTTTTCAGATAGCCCTCAATGCAAAGGCTCTAGACGCAAATATTGGTGTGAGAGCTAATTCAATCAAGGAAACACTGCATGTTGGTGAAGGGCATATTGAAGAAGGATCAGCCGAGTGGTTCTTGTGGGAGAACAACTCCATTTGGCTCACTAACTTCACACACCATCAGGCATCCAAGCAGCTCTCAAGGAAACTCAGTTTTCACACTCTATGCTGAGTGCTCTTTGTGTGCCTAGGACTGAAATGAAGCTTGGTCAGCATCCCACACAAACGAATGCTCCACATGCGGGTTTCACATGCCACCAACTCCACATTCACAGGCAACTTCAGCGCCACAGCCGTTTTCAGATAGCCCTCAATGCAAAGGCTCTAGACGCAAATATTGGTGTGAGAGCTAATTCAATCAAGGAAACACTGCATGTTGGTGAAGGGCATATTGAAGAAGAATCAGCCGAGTGGTTCTTGTGGGAGAACAACTCCATTTGGCTCACTAACTTCACACACCATCAGGCTTCCAAGCAGCTCTCAAGGAAACTCAGTTTTCACACTCTATGCTTAGTGCCCTTTGAGTGCCTAGGACTGAAATGAAGCTTGGAGAGCATCCCACATAACGGAATGCTCCACATGCGGGTTTCACATGCCACCAACTCCACATTCACAGGCAACTTCAGCGCCACAGCCGTTTTCAGATAGCCCTCAATGCAAAGGCTCTAGACGCAAATATTGGTGTGAGAGCTAATTCAATCAAGGAAACACTGCATGTTGGTGAAGGGCATATTGAAGAAGGATCAGCCGAGTGGTTCTTGTGGGAGAACAACTCCATTTGGCTCACTAACTTCACACACCATCAGGCTTCCAAGCAGCTCTCAAGGAAACTCAGTTTTCACACTCTATGTTTAGTGCCCTTTGAGTGCATTATCTAGGAATGAACCTGGTAGAGCATCCCACACAAACGAATGCTCCACATGCGGGTTTCACATGCCACCAACTCCACATTCACAGGGGTCACAGAAGGCATTACTATGACACTGACTGGCATTCAAGAACCATACTCGGGGCTAGAATGTGTAATCATACGTGGACCAATCCCCTGACACTCTGACCCCATTGGACGGTTTAGAATGGGCCGGTGGAGTCTATGCAGGAGGCATGACAGTCTATAGGACGCTCTGGGCTGACCAGAGCAACCTCTGGCATAGTTAACACTGGCTTTCAACAGGCCTGGTTGGAGAGCGTGGTGGAGGCCTTGGCTGCGTGGAGCCTACCACTAAGGGGCACAGGAACTGGAGGGAGGCTGAGTTCTGGCCGGGTCACAGTTGTAATCCCTTGGCACAAATATCAATTCGGCTTTGACGCACCATGCCGGATTAGACCACAGCACAGTTTGGTGCTCCGGAGGACCAGGATAGACGTTGGACGGGCTCGGCTAGGCCTCAACCCCATCTGAGCCATATATGAGATATGCGTGGGTATGGACGAGCCGTGGCTGGGCTGAAACTCTCAACAACAGGAATCAGAATGGATTGAAGAGCGGAGCTGGCTGAAGGACCTGCTGGAATGCGTGAAGCCCGACACCATGAAGGAGTCGGAGGGAGGAACCTGAACAGATCCTCTGACAGGACACTGACTCTACAAATAAACGCAAGAAGCATGGAGGTAAATAACCCAGAAGAGGCTTTGGAATGTGACCCACTGGAATACACTTGGCTCGGGTTGGGGCAGACCAGGCTGAGTCGGTTCACGTCATCCACTGGCAAGCCCAAGTGCTGAAACTGTGTGGGTGCCTGGCCGGGTTTCGTTGCGATAAAAAAAAAAAAAAAAAAAAAAAAAAAAAACCAGTATAAAACACAAAATGCCAAGGTGAAATGGCCTGTGCTAGCAGGGAATGCAACACCCAACCAGCACTCCTCCCACTGGTTTAGGTGAGGGACGAGAGTGTGATGGGCAGAGCCGGGGAGAGATGCGATACTCATTGGTTCCAATAGAGGTCGGGGCTCAGAAGAGAACCAACCCAGGGGTTAAAACCATCAGCTGATCGGAGTGATGGATGGTGGCGGGCACTGTGCTTACTAGTAGTACATGTAGGAGCCTGGACTGGGAATGCCTCAAAGTTTTTTTTAGGGGGATTCCCCTGAACAAAATGGAGGAATCAAAGCATTAATCAAAAAAAGATGGAAAATGGAGTAGATGAATCAACCACCTCAGCTTTATGCGTGCAGCGGAAAACTGGACAAGGGGAAACCCTAAGACGGACTATGTCAATCAGTGGACTCTGCACCAGCCTCATCATACCTGGACTGTTGCTGATGATATGTTGGAGCTTCTAATTGATCGAGGTGACGCTCTGCTGGCTCTGCCTACAAACCTGACAGGGCCTCCCTAAGAGGCCGTTGAACTTGAACTGGACAAGTGGGATGCTGGACTCTGTATGGTGTAAACTTTTAATTAGGGAATCTCAACGGAACTTGGGCTGTGGTTATGCATCAAAGTGAAGGAATTCATGATGGGGGAAGGTTTTGGGGTGAAGGGGGGGGAATCCCAGTACCTATGAAATTGTGTCATGTAATGCAATGTGATTAATGAATAAATGAATATTAAAAAAAAAGAAAAAAAAAAAAAGGAAACACTGCATGTTGGTTAAGGGCATATTGAAGAAGAATCAGCCGAGTGGTTCTTGTGGGAGAACAACTCCATTTGGATCACTAACTTCACACACCATCAGGCTTCCAAGCAGCTCTCAAGGAAACTCAGTTTTCACACTCTATGCTTAGTGCCCTTTGAGTGCATTATCTAGGAATGAACCTGGTAGAGCATTCCACACAAACGAATGCTCCACATGCGGGTTTCACATGCCTCCAACTCCACATTCACAGGCAACTTCAGAGCCACAGCCGTTTTCAGATAGCCCTCAATGCAAAGGCTCTAGACGCAAATATTGGTGTGAGAGCTAATTCAATCAAGGAAACACTGCATGTTGGTGAAGGGCATATTGAAGAAGGATCAGCCGAGTGGTTCTTGTGGGAGAACAACTCCATTTGGATCACTAACTTCACACACCATCAGGCTTCCAAGCAGCTCTCAAGGAAACTCAGTTTTCACACTCTATGCTTAGTGCCCTTTGAGTGCATTATCTAGGAATGAACCTGGTAGAGCATCCCACACAAACGAATGCTCCACATGCGGGTTTCACATGCCACCAACTCCACATTCACAGGCAACTTCAGCGCCACAGCCGTTTTCAGATAGCCCTCAAAGCAAAGGCTCTAGACGCAAATATTGGTGTGAGAGCTAATTCAATCAAGGAAACACTGCATGTTGGTGAAGGGCATATTGAAGAAGGATCAGCCGAGTGGTTCTTGTGGGAGAACAACTCCATTTGGCTCACTAACTTCACACACCATCAGGCTTCCAAGCAGCTCTCAAGGAAACTCAGTTTTCACACTCTATGCTTAGTGATCTTTGTGTTCCTAGGACTGAAATGAAGCTTGGTCAGCATCCCACACAAACGAATTCTCCACATGCGGGTTTCACATGCCACCAACTCCACATTCACAGGCAACTTCAGCGCCACAGCCATTTGCAGATAGCCCTCAATGCAAAGGCTCTAGACGCAAATATTGGTGTGAGAGCTAATTCAATCAAGGAAACACTGCATGTTGGTGAAGGGCATATTGAAGAAGGATCAGCCGAGTGGTTCTTGTGGGAGAACAACTCCATTTGGCTCCCTAACTTCACACACCATCAGGCTTCCAAGCAGCTCTCAAGGAAACTCAGTTTTCACACTCTATTCTTATTGCCCTTTGAGTGCATTATCTAGGAATGAACATGGGAGAGCATCCCACACAAACGAATGCTCTACATGCGGGTTTCACATGCCACCAACTCCACATTCACAGGCAACTTCAGCGCCACAGCCGTTTTCAGATAGCCCTCAATGCAAAGGCTCTAGACGCAAATATTGGTGTGAGAGCTAATTCAATCAAGGAAACACTGCATGTTGGTGAAGGGCGTATTGAAGAAGGATCAGCCGAGTGGTTCTTGTGGGAGAACAACTCCATTTGGCTCACTAACTTCACACACCATCAGGCTTCCAAGCAGCTCTCAAGGAAACTCAGTTTTCACACTCTATTCTTATTGCCCATTGAGTGCATTATCTAGGAATGAACATGGTAGAGCATCCCACACAAACGAATGCTCCACATGCGGGTTTCACATGCCACCAACTCCACATTCACAGTCAACTTCAGCGCCACAGCCGTTTTCAGATAGCCCTCAATGCAAAGGCTCTAGACGCAAATATTGGTGTGAGAGCTAATTCAATCAAGGAAACACTGCATGTTGGTGAAGGGCATATTGAAGAAGGATCAGCCGAGTGGTTCTTGTGGGAGAACAACTCCATTTGGCTCACTAACTTCACACACCATCAGGCTTCCAAGCAGCTCTCAAGGAAACTCAGTTTTCACACTCTATGCTTAGTGCCCTTTGAGTGCATTATCTAGGAATGAACATGGGAGAGCATCCCACATAAACGAATGCTCCACATGCGGGGTTCACATGCCACCAACTCCACATTCACAGGCAACTTCAGCGCCACAGCCGTTTTCAGATAGCCCTCAATGCAAAGGCTCTAGACGCAAATATTGGTGTGAGAGCTAATTCAATCAAGGAAACACTGCATGTTGGTGAAGGGCATATTGAAGAAGGATCAGCCGAGTGGTTCTTGTGGGAGAACAACTCCATTTGGCTCACTAACTTCACACACCATCAGGCATCCAAGCAGCTCTCAAGGAAACTCAGTTTTCACACTCTATGCTGAGTGCTCTTTGTGTGCCTAGGACTGAAATGAAGCTTGGTCAGCATCCCACACAAAGGAATGCTCCACATGCGGGTTTCACATGCCACCAACTCCACATTCACAGGCAACTTCAGCGCCACAGCCGTTTTCAGATAGCCCTCAATGCAAAGGCTCTAGACGCAAATATTGGTGTGAGAGCTAATTCAATCAAGGAAACACTGCATGTTGGTGAAGGGCATATTGAAGAAGAATCAGCCGAGTGGTTCTTGTGGGAGAACAACTCCATTTGGCTCACTAACTTCACACACCATCAGGCTTCCAAGCAGCTCTCAAGGAAACTCAGTTTTCACACTCTATGCTTAGTGCCCTTTGAGTGCCTAGGACTGAAATGAAGCTTGAAGAGCATCCCACATAAAGGAATGCTCCACATGCTGGTTTCACATGCCACCAACTCCACATTCACAGGCAACTTCAGCGCCACAGCCGTTTTCAGATAGCCCTCAATGCAAAGGCTCTAGACGCAAATATTGGTGTGAGAGCTAATTCAATCAAGGAAACACTGCATGTTGGTGAAGGGCATATTGAAGAAGGATCAGCCGAGTGGTTCTTGTGGGAGAACAACTCCATTTGGCTCACTAACTTCACACACCATCAGGCTTCCAAGCAGCTCTCAAGGAAACTCAGTTTTCACATTCTATGTTTAGTGCCCTTTGAGTGCATTATCTAGGAATGAACCTGGTAGAGCATCCCACACAAACGAATGCTCCACATGCGGGTTTCACATGCCACCAACTCCACATTCACAGGGGTCACAGAAGGCATTACTATGACACTGACTGTCATTCAAGAACCATACTCGGGGCTAGAATGTGTAACCATACGTGGACCAATCCCCTGACACTCTGACCCCATTGGACGGTTTAGAATGGGCCGGTGGAGTCTATGCAGGAGGCATGACAGTCTATAGGACGCTCTGGGCTGACCAGAGCAACCTCTGGCATAGTTAACACTGGCTTTCAACAGGCCTGGTTGGAGAGCGTGGTGGAGGCCTTGGCTGCGTGGAGCCTACCACTAAGGGGCACAGGAACTGGAGGGAGGCTGAGTTCTGGCCGGGTCACAGTTGTAATCCCTTGGCACAAATATCAATTCGGCTTTGACGCACCATGCCGGATTAGACCACAGCACAGTTTGGTGCTCCGGAGGACCAGGATAGACGTTGGACGGGCTCGGCTAGGCCTCAACCCCATCTGAGCCATATATGAGATATGCGTGGGTATGGACGAGCCGTGGCTGGGCTGAAACTCTCAACAACAGGAATCAGAATGGATTGAAGAGCGGAGCTGGCTGAAGGACCTGCTGGAATGCGTGAAGCCCGACACCATGAAGGAGTCGGAGGGAGGAACCTGAACAGATCCTCTGACAGGACACTGACTCTACAAATAAACGCAAGAAGCATGGAGGTAAATAACCCAGAAGAGGCTTTGGAATGTGACCCACTGGAATACACTTGGCTCGGGTTGGGGCAGACCAGGCTGAGTCGGTTCACGTCATCCACTGGCAAGCCCAAGTGCTGAAACTGTGTGGGTGCCTGGCCGGGTTTCGTTGCGATAAAAAAAAAAAAAAAAAAAAAAAAAAAAAAAACCAGTATAAAACACAAAATGCCAAGGTGAAATGGCCTGTGCTAGCAGGGAATGCAACACCCAACCAGCACTCCTCCCACTGGTTTAGGTGAGGGACGAGAGTGTGATGGGCAGAGCCGGGGAGAGATGCGATACTCATTGGTTCCAATAGAGGTCGGGGCTCAGAAGAGAACCAACCCAGGGGTTAAAACCATCAGCTGATCGGAGTGATGGATGGTGGCGGGCACTGTGCTTACTAGTAGTACATGTAGGAGCCTGGACTGGGAATGCCTCAAAGTTTTTTTTTAGGGGGATTCCCCTGAACAAAATGGAGGAATCAAAGCATTAATCAAAAAAAGATGGAAAATGGAGTAGATGAATCAACCACCTCAGCTTTATGCGTGCAGCGGAAAACTGGACAAGGGGAAACCCTAAGACGGACTATGTCAATCAGTGGACTCTGCACCAGCCTCATCATACCTGGACTGTTGCTGATGATATGTTGGAGCTTCTAATTGATCGAGGTGACGCTCTGCTGGCTCTGCCTACAAACCTGACAGGGCCTCCCTAAGAGGCCGTTGAACTTGAACTGGACAAGTGGGATGCTGGACTCTGTATGGTGTAAACTTTTAATTAGGGAATCTCAACGGAACTTGGGCTGTGGTTATGCATCAAAGTGAAGGAATTCATGATGGGGGAAGGTTTTGGGGTGAAGGGGGGGAATCCCAGTACCTATGAAATTGTGTCATGTAATGCAATGTAATTAATGAATAAATGAATATTAAAAAAAAAGAAAAAAAAAAAGGAAACACTGCATGTTGGTTAAGGGCATATTGAAGAAGAATCAGCCGAGTGGTTCTTGTGGGAGAACAACTCCATTTGGATCACTAACTTCACACACCATCAGGCTTCCAAGCAGCTCTCAAGGAAACTCAGTTTTCACACTCTATGCTTAGTGCCCTTTGAGTGCATTATCTAGGAATGAACCTGGTAGAGCATTCCACACAAACGAATGCTCCACATGCGGGTTTCACATGCCTCCAACTCCACATTCACAGGCAACTTCAGAGCCACAGCCGTTTTCAGATAGCCCTCAATGCAAAGGCTCTAGACGCAAATATTGGTGTGAGAGCTAATTCAATCAAGGAAACACTGCATGTTGGTGAAGGGCATATTGAAGAAGGATCAGCCGAGTGGTTCTTGTGGGAGAACAACTCCATTTGGCTCACTAACTTCACACACCATCAGGCTTCCAAGCAGCTCTCAAGGAAACTCAGTTTTCACACTCTATGCTTAGTGCTCTTTGAGTGCCTAGGACTGAAATGAAGATCGGAGAGCATCCCACATAAACGAATGCTCCACATGCGGGTTTCACATGCCACCAACTCCACATTCACAGGCAACTTCAGCGCCACAGCCGTTTTCAGATAGCCCTCAATGCAAAGGCTCTAGACGCAAATATTGGTGTGAGAGCTAATTCAATCAAGGAAACACTGCATGTTGGTGAAGGGCATATTGAAGAAGGATCAGCCGAGTGGTTCTTGTGGGAGAACAACTCCATTTGGCTCACTGACTTCACACACCATCAGGCTTCCAAGCAGCTCTCAAGGAAACTCAGTTTTCACACTCTATTCTTATTGCCCTTTGAGTGCATTATCTAGGAATGAACATGGTAGAGCATCCCACACAAACGAATGCTCTACATGCGAGTTTCACATGCCACCAACTCCACATTCACAGTCAACTTCAGCGCCACAGCCGTTTTCAGATAGCCCTCAATGCAAAGGCTCTAGACGCAAATATTGGTGTGAGAGCTAATTCAATCAAGGAAACACTGCATGTTGGTGAAGGGCATATTGAAGAAGGATCAGCCGAGTGGTTCTTGTGGGAGAACAACTCCATTTGGCTCACTAACTTCACACACCATCAGGCTTCCAAGCAGCTCTCAAGGAAACTCAGTTTTCACACTCTATTCTTATTGCCCATTGAGTGCATTATCTAGGAATGAACATGGTAGAGCATCCCACACAAACGAATGCTCCACATGCGGGTTTCACATGCCACCAACTCCACATTCACAGTCAACTTCAGCGCCACAGCCGTTTTCAGATAGCCCTCAATGCAAAGGCTCTAGACGCAAATATTGGTGTGAGAGCTAATTCAATCAAGGAAACACTGCATGTTGGTGAAGGGCATATTGAAGAAGGATCAGCCGAGTGGTTCTTGTGGGAGAACAACTCCATTTGGCTCACTAACTTCACACACCATCAGGCTTCCAAGCAGCTCTCAAGGAAACTCAGTTTTCACACCCTATGCTTAGTGCTCTTTGTGTTCCTAGGACTGAAATGAAGCTTGGTCAGCATCCCACACAAACGAATTCTCCACATGCGGGTTTCACATGCCACCAACTCCACATTCACAGGCAACTTCAGCGCCACAGCC
The DNA here is from genome assembly GCF_030435755.1 of Ochotona princeps. Classification (NCBI taxonomy): domain Eukaryota; kingdom Metazoa; phylum Chordata; class Mammalia; order Lagomorpha; family Ochotonidae; genus Ochotona; species Ochotona princeps. The sequence continues at coordinate 35,782 of NW_026701823.1, read as the reverse complement.
ATTTGCAGATAGCCCTCAATGCAAAGGCTCTAGACGCAAATATTGGTGTGAGAGCTAATTCAATCAAGGAAACACTGCATGTTGGTGAAGGGCATATTGAAGAAGGATCAGCCGAGTGGTTCTTGTGGGAGAACAACTCCATTTGGCTCACTAACTTCACACACCATCATGCTTCCAAGCAGCTCTCAAGGAAACTCAGTTTTCACACTCTATGTTTAGTGCCCTTTGAGTGCATTATCTGGGAATGAACCTGGTAGAGCATCCCACACAAACGAATGCTCCACATGCGGGTTTCACATGCCACCAACTCCACATTCACAGGCAACTTCAGCGCCACAGCCGTTTTCAGATAGCCCTCAATGCAAAGGCTCTAGACGCAAATATTGGTGTGAGAGCTAATTCAATCAAGGAAACACTGCATGTTGGTGAAGGGCATATTGAAGAAGGATCAGCCGAGTGGTTCTTGTGGGAGAACAACTCCATTTTGCTCCCTAACTTCACACACCATCAGGCTTCCAAGCAGCTCTCAAGGAAACTCAGTTTTCACACTCTATGCTTAGTGCTCTTTGAGTGCCTAGGACTGAAATGAAGATCGGAGAGCATCCCACATAAACGAATTCTCCACATGCGGGTTTCACATGCCACCAGCTCCACATTCACAGGCAACTTCAGCGCCACAGCCTTTTTCAGATAGCCCTCAATGCAAAGGCTCTAGACGCAAATATTGGTGTGAGAGCTAACTCAATCAAGGAAACACTGCATGTTGGTGAAGGGCATATTGAAGAAGGATCAGCCGAGTGGTTCTTGTGGGAGAACAACTCCATTTGGCTCACTGACTTCACACACCATCAGGCTTCCAAGCAGCTCTCAAGGAAACTCAGTTTTCACACTCTATTCTTATTGCCCTTTGAGTGCATTATCTAGGAATGAACCTGGTAGAGCATCCCACACAAACGAATGCTCTACATGCGGGTTTCACATGCCACCAACTCCACATTCACAGTCAACTTCAGCGCCACAGCCGTTTTCAGATAGCCCTCAATGCAAAGGCTCTAGACGCAAATATTGGTGTGAGAGCTAATTCAATCAAGGAAACACTGCATGTTGGTGAAGGGCATATTGAAGAAGGATCAGCCGAGTGGTTCTTGTGGGAAAACAACTCCATTTGGCTCACTAACTTCACACACCATCAGGCTTCCAAGCAGCTCTCAAGGAAACTCAGTTTTCACACTCTATGCTTAGTGCCCTTTGAGTGCATTATCTAGGAATGAACCTGGTAGAGCATCCTACACAAACGAATGCTCCACATGCGGGTTTCACATGCCTCCAACTCCACATTCACAGTCAACTTCAGCGCCACAGCCGTTTTCAGATAGCCCTCAATGCAAAGGCTCTAGACGCAAATATTGGTGTGAGAGCTAATTCAATCAAGGAAACACTGCATGTTGGTGAAGGGCATATTGAAGAAGAATCAGCCGAGTGGTTCTTGTGGGAGAACAACTCCATTTGGCTCACTAACTTCACACACCATCAGGCTTCCAAGCAGCTCTCAAGGAAACTCAGTTTTCACACTCTATGCTTAGTGCTCTTTGTGTGCCTAGGACTGAAATGAAGCTTGGTCAGTATCCCACACAAACGAATTCTCCACATGCGGGTTTCACATGCCACCAACTCCACATTCACAGGCAACTTCAGCGCCACAGCCATTTGCAGATAGCCCTCAATGCAAAGGCTCTAGACACAAATATTGGTGTGAGAGCTAATTCAATCAAGGAAACACTGCATGTTGGTGAAGGGCATATTGAAGAAGGATCAGCCGAGTGGTTCTTGTGGGAGAACAACTCCATTTGGCTCACTGACTTCACACACCATCAGGCTTCCAAGCAGCTCTCAAGGAAACTCAGTTTTCACACTCTATGCTTAGTGCCCTTTGAGTGCATTATCTAGGAATGAACATGGTAGAGCATCCCACACAAACGAATGCTCCACATGCGGGTTTCACATGCCACCAACTCCACATTCACAGGCAACTTCAGCGCCACAGCCGTTTTCAGATAGCCCTCAATGCAAAGGCTCTAGACGCAGATATTGGTGTGAGAGCTAATTCAATCAAGGAAACACTGCATGTTGGTGAAGGGCATATTGAAGAAGGATCAGCCGAGTGGTTCTTGTGGGAGAACAACTCCATTTGGCTCACTAACTTCACACACCATCAGGCTCCCAAGCAGCTCTCAAGGAAACTCAGTTTTCACACTCTATTCTTATTGCCCATTGAGTGCATTATCTAGGAATGAACATGGTAGAGCATCCCACACAAACGAATGCTCCACATGCGGGTTTCACATGCCACCAACTCCACATTCACAGTCAACTTCAGCGCCACAGCCGTTTTCAGATAGCCCTCAATGCAAAGGCTCTAGACGCAAATATTGGTGTGAGAGCTAATTCAATCAAGGAAACACTGCATGTTGGTGAAGGGCATATTGAAGAAGGATCAGCCCAGTGGTTCTTGTGGGAGAACAACTCCATTTGGCTCACTAACTTCACACACCATCAGGCTTCCAAGCAGCTCTCAAGGAAACTCAGTTTTCACACTCTATGCTTAGTGCTCTTTGTGTTCCTAGGACTGAAATGAAGCTTGGTCAGCATCCCACACAAACGAATTCTCCACATGCGGGTTTCACATGCCACCAACTCCACATTCACAGGCAACTTCAGCGCCACAGCCGTTTTCAGATAGCCCTCAATGCAAAGGCTCTAGACGCAAATATTGGTGTGAGAGCTAATTCAATCAAGGAAACACTGCATGTTGGTTAAGGGCATATTGAAGAAGAATCAGCCGAGTGGTTCTTGTGGGAGAACAACTCCATTTGGCTCACTAACTTCACACACCATCAGGCTTCCAAGCAGCTCTCAAGGAAACTCAGTTTTCACACTCTATGCTTAGTGCTCTTTGAGTGCCTAGGACTGAAATGAAGATCGGAGAGCATCCCACATAAACGAATGCTCCACATGCGGGTTTCACATGCCACCAACTCCACATTCACAGGCAACTTCAGCGCCACAGCCGTTTTCAGATAGCCCTCAATGCAAAGGCTCTAGACGCAAATATTGGTGTGAACGCTAATTCAATCAAGGAAACACTGCATGTTGGTGAAGGGCATATTGAAGAAGGATCAGCCGAGTGGTTCTTGTGGGAGAACAACTCCATTTGGCTCACTGACTTCACACACCATCAGGCTTCCAAGCAGCTCTCAAGGAAACTCAGTTTTCACACTCTATTCTTATTGCCCTTTGAGTGCATTATCTAGGAATGAACCTGGTAGAGCATCCTACACAAACGAATGCTCTACATGCGGGTTTCACATGCCACCAACTCCACATTCACAGGCAACTTCAGCGCCACAGCCGTTTTCAGATAGCCCTCAATGCAAAGGCTCTAGACGCAAATATTGGTGTGAGAGCTAATTCAATCAAGGAAACACTGCATGTTGGTGAAGGGCATATTGAAGAAGTATCAGCCGAGTGGTTCTTGTGGGAGAACAACTCCATTTGGCTCACTAACTTCACACACCATCAGGCTTCCAAGCAGCTCTCAAGGAAACTCAGTTTTCACACTCTATGCTTAGTGCCCTTTGTATGGCTAGGACTGAAATGAACCTGGTAGAGCATCCCACACAAACGAATGCTCCACATGCGGGTTTCACATGCCACCAACTCCACATTCACAGGCAACTTCAGCGCCACAGCCGTTTTCAGATAGCCCTCAATGCAAAGGCTCTAGACGCAAATATTGGTGTGAGAGCTAATTCAATCAAGGAAACACTGCATGTTGGTGAAGGGCATATTGAAGAAGGATCAGCCGAGTGGTTCTTGTGGAGAACAACTCCATTTGGCTCACTAACTTCACACACCATCAGGCTTCCAAGCAGCTCTCAAGGAAACTCAGTTTTCACACTCTATGCTTAGTGCTTTTTGTGTGCCTAGGACTGAAATGAAGCTTGGAGAGCATCCCACACAAACGAATGCTCCACATGCGGGTTTCACATGCCACCAACTCCACATTCACAGGCAACTTCAGCGCCACAGTCGTTTTCAGATAGCCCTCAATGCAAAGGCTCTAGACGCAAATATTGGTGTGAGAGCTAATTCAATCAAGGAAACACTGCATGTTGGTGAAGGGCATATTGAAGAAGGATCAGCCGAGTGGTTCTTGTGGGAGAACAACTCCATTTGGCTCACTAACTTCACACACCATCAGGCTTCCAAGCAGCTCTCAAGGAAACTCAGTTTTCACACTCTATGCTTAGTGCCCTTTGAGTGCATTATCTAGGAATGAACCTGGTAGAGCATCCCACACAAACGAATGCTCCACATGCGGGTTTCACATGCCTCCAACTCCACATTCACAGTCAACTTCAGCGCCACAGCCGTTTTCAGATAGCCCTCAAAGCAAAGGCTCTAGACGCAAATATTGGTGTGAGAGCTAATTCAATCAAGGAAACACTGCATGTTGGTGAAGGGCATATTGAAGAAGAATCAGCCGAGTGTTTCTTGTGGGAGAACAACTCCATTTGGCTCACTAACTTCACACACCATCAGGCTTCCAAGCAGCTCTCAAGGAAACTCAGTTTTCACACTCTATGCTTAGTGCTCTTTGTGTGCCTAGGACTGAAATGAAGCTTGGTCAGTATCCCACAAAAACGAATTCTCCACATGCGGGTTTCACATGCCACCAACTCCACATTCACAGGCAACTTCAGCGCCACAGCCGTTTTCAGATAGCCCTCAATGCAAAGGCTCTAGACGCAAATATTGGTGTGAGAGCTAATTCAATCAAGGAAACACTGCATGTTGGTTAAGGGCATATTGAAGAAGAATCAGCCGAGTGGTTCTTGTGGGAGAACAACTCCATTTGGCTCACTAACTTCACACACCATCAGGCTTCCAAGCAGCTCTCAAGGAAACTCAGTTTTCACACTCTATGCTTAGTGCTCTTTGAGTGCCTAGGACTGAAATGAAGATCAGAGAGCATCCCACATAAACGAATGCTCCACATGCGGGTTTCACATGCCACCAACTCCACATTCACAGGCAACTTCAGCGCCACAGCCTTTTTCAGATAGCCCTCAATGCAAAGGCTCTAGACGCAAATATTGGTGTGAACGCTAATTCAATCAAGGAAACACTGCATGTTGGTGAAGGGCATATTGAAGAAGGATCAGCCGAGTGGTTCTTGTGGGAGAACAACTCCATTTGGCTCACTGACTTCACACACCATCAGGCTTCCAAGCAGCTCTCAAGGAAACTCAGTTTTCACACTCTATTCTTATTGCCCTTTGAGTGCATTATCTAGGAATGAACCTGGTAGAGCATCCCACACAAACGAATGCTCTACATGCGGGTTTCACATGCCACCAACTCCACATTCACAGTCAACTTCAGCGCCACAGCCGTTTTCAGATAGCCCTCAATGCAAAGGCTCTAGACGCAAATATTGGTGTGAGAGCTAATTCAATCAAGGAAACACTGCATGTTGGTGAAGGGCATATTGAAGAAGAATCAGCCGAGTGGTTCTTGTGGGAGAACAACTCCATTTGGCTCACTAACTTCACACACCATCAGGCTTCCAAGCAGCTCTCAAGGAAACTCAGTTTTCACACTCTATGCTTAGTGCCCTTTGTATGGCTAGGACTGAAATGAACCTGGTAGAGCATCCCACACAAACGAATGCTCCACATGCGGGTTTCACATGCCACCAACTCCACATTCACAGTCAACTTCAGCGCCACAGCCGTTTTCAGATAGCCCTCAATGCAAAGGCTCTAGACGCAAATATTGGTGTGAGAGCTAATTCAATCAAGGAAACACTGCATGTTGGTGAAGGGCATATTGAAGAAGGATCAGCCGAGTGGTTCTTGTGGGAGAACAACTCCATTTGGCTCACTAACTTCACACACCATCATGCTTCCAAGCAGCTCTCAAGGAAACTCAGTTTTCACACTCTATGCTTAGTGCTTTTTGTGTGCCTAGGACTGAAATGAAGCTTGGAGAGCATCCCACACAAACGAATGCTCCACATGCGGGTTTCACATGCCACCAACTCCACATTCACAGGCAACTTCAGCGCCACAGCCGTTTTCAGATAGCCCTCAATGCAAAGGCTCTAGACGCAAATATTGGTGTGAGAGCTAATTCAATCAAGGAAACACTGCATGTTGGTGAAGGGCATATTGAAGAAGGATCAGCCGAGTGGTTCTTGTGGGAGAACAACTCCATTTGGCTCACTAACTTCACACACCATCAGGCTTCCAAGCAGCTCTCAAGGAAACTCAGTTTTCACACTCTATGCTTAGTGCCCTTTGAGTGCATTATCTAGGAATGAACCTGGTAGAGCATCCTACACAAACGAATGCTCCACATGCGGGTTTCACATGCCTCCAACTCCACATTCACAGGCAACTTCAGCGCCACAGCCGTTTTCAGATAGCCCTCAAAGCAAAGGCTCTAGACGCAAATATTGGTGTGAGAGCTAATTCAATCAAGGAAACACTGCATGTTGGTGAAGGGCATATTGAAGAAGGATCAGCCGAGTGGTTCTTGTGGGAGAACAACTCCATTTGGCTCACTAACTTCACACACCATCAGGCTTCCAAGCAGCTCTCAAGGAAACTCAGTTTTCACACTCTATGCTTAGTGCCCTTTGAGTGCCTAGGACTGAAATGAAGCTTGGAGAGCATCCCACACAAAGGAATGCTCCACATGCAGGTTTCACATGCCACCAACTCCACATTCACAGGCAACTTCAGCGCCACAGCCGTTTTCAGATAGCCCTCAATGCAAAGGCTCTAGACGCAAATATTGGTGTGAGAGCTAATTCAATCAAGGAAACACTGCATGTTGGTGAAGGGCATATTGAAGAAGAATCAGCCGAGTGGTTCTTGTGGGAGAACAACTCCATTTGGCTCACTAACTTCACACACCATCAGGCTTCCAAGCAGCTCTCAAGGAAACTCAGTTTTCACACTCTATGCTTAGTGCTCTTTGAGTGCCTAGGACTGAAATGAAGATCGGAGAGCATCCCACATAAACGAATGCTCCACATGCGGGTTTCACATGCCACCAACTCCACATTCACAGGCAACTTCAGCGCCACAGCCTTTTTCAGATAGCCCTCAATGCAAAGGCTCTAGACGCAAATATTGGTGTGAACGCTAATTCAATCAAGGAAACACTGCATGTTGGTGAAGGGCATATTGAAGAAGGATCAGCCGAGTGGTTCTTGTGGGAGAACAACTCCATTTGGCTCACTGACTTCACACACCATCAGGCTTCCAAGCAGCTCTCAAGGAAACTCAGTTTTCACACTCTATTCTTATTGCCCTTTGAGTGCATTATCTAGGAATGAACCTGGTAGAGCATCCCACACAAACGAATGCTCTACATGCGGGTTTCACATGCCACCAACTCCACATTCACAGTCAACTTCAGCGCCACAGCCGTTTTCAGATAGCCCTCAATGCAAAGGCTCTAGACGCAAATATTGGTGTGAGAGCTAATTCAATCAAGGAAACACTGCATGTTGGTGAAGGGCATATTGAAGAAGGATCAGCCGAGTGGTTCTTGTGGGAGAACAACTCCATTTGGCTCACTAACTTCACACACCATCATGCTTCCAAGCAGCTCTCAAGGAAACTCAGTTTTCACACTCTATGCTTAGTGCTTTTTGTGTGCCTAGGACTGAAATGAAGCTTGGAGAGCATCCCACACAAACGAATGCTCCACATGCGGGTTTCACATGCCACCAACTCCACATTCACAGGCAACTTCAGCGCCACAGTCGTTTTCAGATAGCCCTCAATGCAAAGGCTCTAGACGCAAATATTGGTGTGAGAGCTAATTCAATCAAGGAAACACTGCATGTTGGTGAAGGGCATATTGAAGAAGGATCAGCCGAGTGGTTCTTGTGGGAGAACAACTCCATTTGGCTCACTAACTTCACACACCATCAGGCTTCCAAGCAGCTCTCAAGGAAACTCAGTTTTCACACTCTATGCTTAGTGCCCTTTGAGTGCATTATCTAGGAATGAACCTGGTAGAGCATCCTACACAAACGAATGCTCCACATGCGGGTTTCACATGCCTCCAACTCCACATTCACAGTCAACTTCAGCGCCACAGCCGTTTTCAGATAGCCCTCAAAGCAAAGGCTCTAGACGCAAATATTGGTGTGAGAGCTAATTCAATCAAGGAAACACTGCATGTTGGTGAAGGGCATATTGAAGAAGAATCAGCCGAGTGTTTCTTGTGGGAGAACAACTCCATTTGGCTCCCTAACTTCACACACCATCAGGCTTCCAAGCAGCTCTCAAGGAAACTCAGGTTTCACACTCTATGCTTAGTGCTCTTTGAGTGCCTAGGACTGAAATGAAGTTTGGAGAGCATCCCACATAAACGAATGCTCCACATGCGGGTTTCACATGCCACCAACTCCACATTCACAGGCAACTTCAGCGCCACAGCCGTTTTCAGATAGCCCTCAATGCAAAGGCTCTAGACGCAAATATTGGTGTGAGAGCTAATTCAATCAAGGAAACACTGCATGTTGGTGAAGGGCATATTGAAGAAGGATCAGCCGAGTGGTTCTTGTGGGAGAACAACTCCATTTGGCTCACTAACTTCACACACCATCAGGCTTCCAAGCAGCTCTCAAGGAAACTCAGTTTTCACACTCTATGCTTAGTGCTCTTTGTGTGCCTAGGACTGAAATGAAGCTTGGTCAGCATCCCACACAAACGAATTCTCCACATGCGGGTTTCACATGCCACCAACTCCACATTCACAGGCAACTTCAGCGCCACAGCCATTTGCAGATAGCCCTCAATGCAAAGGCTCTAGACGCAAATATTGGTGTGAGAGCTAATTCAATCAAGGAAACACTGCATGTTGGTGAAGGGCATATTGAAGAAGGATCAGCCGAGTGGTTCTTGTGGGAGAACAACTCCATTTGGATCACTAACTTCACACACCATCAGGCTTCCAAGCAGCTCTCAAGGAAACTCAGTTTTCACACTCTATTCTTATTGCCCATTGAGTGCATTATCTAGGAATGAACATGGTAGAGCATCCCACACAAACGAATGCTCCACATGCGGGTTTCACATGCCACCAACTCCACATTCACAGTCAACTTCAGCGCCACAGCCGTTTTCAGATAGCCCTCAATGCAAAGGCTCTAGACGCAAATATTGGTGTGAGAGCTAATTCAATCAAGGAAACACTGCATGTTGGTGAAGGGCATATTGAAGAAGGATCAGCCGAGTGGTTCTTGTGGGAGAACAACTCCATTTGGCTCACTAACTTCACACACCATCAGGCTTCCAAGCAGCTCTCAAGGAAACTCAGTTTTCACACTCTATGCTTAGTGCTCTTTGTGTGCCTAGGACTGAAATGAAGCTTGGTCAGCATCCACACAAACGAATTCTCCACATGCGGGTTTCACATGCCACCAACTCCACATTCACAGGCAACTTCAGCGCCACAGCCATTTGCAGATAGCCCTCAATGCAAAGGCTCTAGACGCAAATATTGGTGTGAGAGCTAATTCAATCAAGGAAACACTGCATGTTGGTGAAGGGCATATTGAAGAAGGATCAGCCGAGTGGTTCTCTTGGGAGAACAACTCCATTTGGCTCACTGACTTCACACACCATCAGGCTTCCAAGCAGCTCTCAAGGAAACTCAGTTTTCACACTCTATGCTTAGTGCTCTTTGAGTGCCTAGGACTGAAATGAAGCTTGGAGAGCATCCCACATAAACGAATGCTCCAAATGCAGGTTTCACATGCCACCAATTCCACATTCACAGTCAACTTCAGCGCCACAGCCGTTTTCAGATAGCCCTCAATGCAAAGGCTCTAGACGCAAATATTGGTGTGAGAGCTAATTCAATCAAGGAAACACTGCATGTTGGTGAAGGGCATATTGAAGAAGGATCAGCCGAGTGGTTCTTGTGGGAGAACAACTCCATTTGCCTCACTAACTTCACACACCATCAGGCTTCCAAGCAGCTCTCAAGGAAACTCAGTTTTCACACTCTATGCTTAGTGCCCTTTGTATGGCTAGGACTGAAATGAAGCTTGGAGAGCATCCCACATAAACGAATGCTCCACATGCGGGTTTCACATGCCACCAACTCCACATTCACAGGCAACTTCAGCGCCACAGCCTTTTTCAGATAGCCCTCAATGCAAAGGCTCTAGACGCAAATATTGGTGTGAACGCTAATTCAATCAAGGAAACACTGCATGTTGGTGAAGGGCATATTGAAGAAGGATCAGCCGAGTGGTTCTCTTGGGAGAACAACTCCATTTGGCTCACTGACTTCACACACCATCAGGCTTCCAAGCAGCTCTCAAGGAAACTCAGTTTTCACACTCTATTCTTATTGCCCTTTGAGTGCATTATCTAGGAATGAACCTGGTAGAGCATCCCACACAAACGAATGCTCCACATGCGGGTTTTTCTACATGCCACCAACTCCACATTCACAGGCAACTTCAGCGCCACAGCCTTTTTCAGATAGCCCTCAATGCAAAGGCTCTAGACGCAAATATTGGTGTGAGAGCTAATTCAATCAAGGAAACACTGCATGTTGGTGAAGGGCATATTGAAGAAGGATCAGCCGAGTGGTTCTTGTGGGAGAACAACTCCATTTGGCTCCCTAACTTCACACACCATCAGGCTTCCAAGCAGCTCTCAAGGAAACTCAGTTTTCACACTCTATGCTTAGTGCTCTTTGAGTGCCTAGGACTGAAATGAAGCTTGGAGAGCATCCCACATAAACGAATGCTCCACATGCGGGTTTCACATGCCACCAACTCCACATTCACAGGCAACTTCAGCGCCACAGCCGTTTTCAGATAGCCCTCAATGCAAAGGCTCTAGACGCAAATATTGGTGTGAGAGCTAATTCAATCAAGGAAACACTGCATGTTGGTGAAGGGCATACTGAAGAAGAATCAGCCGAGTGGTTCTTGTGGGAGAACAACTCCATTTGGCTCACTAACTTCACACACCATCAGGCTTCCAAGCAGCTCTCAAGGAAACTCAGTTTTCACACTCTATGCTTAGTGCTCTTTGTGTGCCTAGGACTGAAATGAAGCTTGGTCAGTATCCCACACAAACGAATTCTCCACATGCGGGTTTCACATGCCACCAACTCCACATTCACAGGCAACTTCAGCGCCACAGCCATTTGCAGATAGCCCTCAATGCAAAGGCTCTAGACGCAAATATTGGTGTGAGAGCTAATTCAATCAAGGAAACACTGCATATTGGTGAAGGGCATATTGAAGAAGGATCAGCCGAGTGGTTCTTGTGGGAGAACAACTCCATTTGGCTCACTAACTTCACACACCATCAGGCTTCCAAGCAGCTCTCAAGGAAACTCAGTTTTCACACTCTATTCTTATTGCCCTTTGAGTGCATTATCTAGGAATGAACATGGTAGAGCATCCACACAAACGAATGCTCCACATGCGGGTTTCACATGCCACCAACTCCACATTCACAGTCAACTTCAGCGCCACAGCCGTTTTCAGATAGCCCTCAATGCAAAGGCTCTAGACGCAAATATTGGTGTGAGAGCTAATTCAATCAAGGAAACACTGCATGTTGGTGAAGGGCATATTGAAGAAGGATCAGCCGAGTGGTTCTTGTGGGAGAACAACTCCATTTGGCTCACTAACTTCACACACCATCAGGCTTCCAAGCAGCTCTCAAGGAAACTCAGTTTTCACACTCTATGCTTAGTGCTCTTTGTGTGCCTAGGACTGAAATGAAGCTTGGTCAGCATCCCACACAAACGAATTCTTCACATGCGGGTTTCACATGCCACCAACTCCACATTCACAGGCAACTTCAGCGCCACAGCCATTTGCAGATAGCCCTCAATGCAAAGGCTCTAGACGCAAATATTGGTGTGAGAGCTAATTCAATCAAGGAAACACTGCATGTTGGTGAAGGGCATATTGAAGAAGGATCAGCCGAGTGGTTCTCTTGGGAGAACAACTCCATTTGGCTCACTGACTTCACACACCATCAGGCTTCCAAGCAGCTCTCAAGGAAACTCAGTTTTCACACTCTATGCTTAGTGCTCTTTGAGTGCCTAGGACTGAAATGAAGCTTGGAGAGCATCCCACATAAACGAATGCTCCAAATGCAGGTTTCACATGCCACCAATTCCACATTCACAGTCAACTTCAGCGCCACAGCCGTTTTCAGATAGCCCTCAATGCAAAGGCTCTAGACGCAAATATTGGTGTGAGAGCTAATTCAATCAAGGAAACACTGCATGTTGGTGAAGGGCATATTGAAGAAGGATCAGCCGAGTGGTTCTTGTGGGAGAACAACTCCATTTGGCTCACTAACTTCACACACCATCAGGCTTCCAAGCAGCTCTCAAGGAAACTCAGTTTTCACACTCTATGCTTAGTGCCCTTTGTATGGCTAGGACTGAATGAAGCTTGGAGAGCATCCCACATAAACGAATGCTCCACATGCGGGTTTCACATGCCACCAACTCCACATTCACAGGCAACTTCAGCGCCACAGCCTTTTTCAGATAGCCCTCAATGCAAAGGCTCTAGACGCAAATATTGGTGTGAACGCTAATTCAATCAAGGAAACACTGCATGTTGGTGAAGGGCATATTGAAGAAGGATCAGCCGAGTGGTTCTCTTGGGAGAACAACTCCATTTGGCTCACTGACTTCACACACCATCAGGCTTCCAAGCAGCTCTCAAGGAAACTCAGTTTTCACACTCTATTCTTATTGCCCTTTGAGTGCATTATCTAGGAATGAACCTGGTAGAGCATCCCACACAAACGAATGCTCCACATGCGGGTTTCACATGCCACCAACCTCCACATTCACAGGCAACTTCAGCGCCACAGCCTTTTTCAGATAGCCCTCAATGCAAAGGCTCTAGACGCAAATATTGGTGTGAGAGCTAATTCAATCAAGGAAACACTGCATGTTGGTGAAGGGCATATTGAAGAAGGATCAGCCGAGTGGTTCTTGTGGGAGAACAACTCCATTTGGCTCCCTAACTTCACACACCATCAGGCTTCCAAGCAGCTCTCAAGGAAACTCAGTTTTCACACTCTATGCTTAGTGCCCTTTGAGTGCATTATCTAGGAATGAACCTGGCAGAGCATCCTACACAAACGAATGCTCCACATGCGGGTTTCACATGCTCCAACGCCACATTCACAGGCAACTTCAGCGCCACAGCCGTTTTCAGATAGCCCTCAAAGCAAAGGCTCTAGACGCAAATATTGGTGTGAGAGCTAATTCAATCAAGGAAACACTGCATGTTGGTGAAGGGCATATTGAAGAAGGATCAGCCGAGTGGTTCTTGTGGGAGAACAACTCCATTTGGCTCACTAACTTCACACACCATCAGGCTTCCAAGCAGCTCTCAAGGAAACTCAGTTTTCACACTCTATGCTTAGTGCTCTTTGAGTGCCTAGGACTGAAATGAAGCTTGGAGAGCATCCCACATAAACGAATGCTCCACATGCGGGTTTCACATGCCACCAACTCCACATTCACAGGCAACTTCAGCGCCACAAGCCGTTTTCAGATAGCCCTCAATGCAAAGGCTCTAGACGCAAATATTGGTGTGAGAGCTAATTCAATCAAGGAAACACTGCATGTTGGTGAAGGGCATACTGAAGAAGAATCAGCCGAGTGGTTCTTGTGGGAGAACAACTCCATTTGGCTCACTAACTTCACACACCATCAGGCTTCCAAGCAGCTCTCAAGGAAACTCAGTTTTCACACTCTATGCTTAGTGCTCTTTGAGTGCCTAGGACTGAAATGAAGCTTGGAGAGCATCCCACATAAACGAATGCTCCACATGCGGGTTTCACATGCCACCAACTCCACATTCACAGTCAACTTCAGCGCCACAGTCGTTTTCAGATAGCCCTCAATGCAAAGGCTCTAGACGCAAATATTGGTGTGAGAGCTAATTCAATCAAGGAAACACTGCATGTTGGTGAAGGGCATATTGAAGAAGGATCAGCCGAGTGGTTCTTGTGGGAGAACAACTCCATTTGGCTCACTAACTTCACACACCATCAGGCTTCCAAGCAGCTCTCAAGGAAACTCAGTTTTCACACTCTATGCTTAGTGACCTTTGTATGGCTAGGACTGAAATGAACCTGGTAGAGCATCCCACACAAACGAATGCTCCACATGCGGGTTTCACATGCCACCAACTCCACATTCACAGGCAACTTCAGCGCCACAGCCGTTTTCAGATAGCCCTCAATGCAAAGGCTCTAGACGCAAATATTGGTGTGAGAGCTAATTCAATCAAGGAAACACTGCATGTTGGTGAAGGGCATATTGAAGAAGGATCAGCCGAGTGGTTCTTGTGGAGAACAACTCCATTTGGCTCACTAACTTCACACACCATCAGGCTTCCAAGCAGCTCTCAAGGAACTCAGTTTTCACACTCTATGCTTAGTGCTTTTTGTGTGCCTAGGACTGAAATGAAGCTTGGAGAGCATTACACACAAACGAATGCTCCACATGCGGGTTTCACATGCCACCAACTCCACATTCACAGGCAACTTCAGCGCCACAGCCGTTTTCAGATAGCCCTCAATGCAAAGGCTCTAGACGCAAATATTGGTGTGAGAGCTAATTCAATCAAGGAAACACTGCATGTTGGTGAAAGGCATATTGAAGAAGGATCAGCCGAGTGGTTCTTGTGGGAGAACAACTCCATTTGGCTCACTAACTTCACACACCATCAGGCTTCCAAGCAGCTCTCAAGGAAACTCAGTTTTCACACTCTATGCTTAGTGCCCTTTGAGTGCATTATCTAGAATGAACCTGGTAGAGCATCCTACACAAACGAATGCTCCACATGCGGGTTTCACATGCCTCCAACTCCACATTCACAGTCAACTTCAGCGCCACAGCCGTTTTCAGATAGCCCTCAAAGCAAAGGCTCTAGACACAAATATTGGTGTGAGAGCTAATTCAATCAAGGAAACACTGCATGTTGGTGAAGGGCATATTGAAGAAGGATCAGCCGAGTGGTTCTTGTGGGAGAACAACTCCATTTGGCTCACTAACTTCACACACCATCAGGCTTCCAAGCAGCTCTCAAGGAAACTCAGTTTTCACACTCTATGCTTAGTGCCCTTTGTATGGCTAGGACTGAAATGAACCTGGTAGAGCATCCCACACAAACGAATGCTCCACATGCGGGTTTCACATGCCACCAACTCCACATTCACAGGCAACTTCAGCGCCACAGCCGTTTTCAGATAGCCCTCAATGCAAAGGCTCTAGACGCAAATATTGGTGTGAGAGCTAATTCAATCAAGGAAACACTGCATGTTGGTGAAGGGCATATTGAAGAAGAATCAGCCGAGTGGTTCTTGTGGGAGAACAACTCCATTTGGCTCACTAACTTCACACACCATCAGGCTTCCAAGCAGCTCTCAAGGAAACTCAGTTTTCACACTCTATGCTTAGTGCTCTTTGAGTGCCTAGGACTGAAATGAAGCTTGGAGAGCATCCCACATAAACGAATGCTCCACATGCGGGTTTCACATGCCACCAACTCCACATTCACAGGCAACTTCAGCGCCACAGCCGTTTTCAGATAGCCCTCAATGCAAAGGCTCTAGACGCAAATATTGGTGTGAGAGCTAATTCAATCAAGGAAACACTGCATGTTGGTGAAGGGCATATTGAAGAAGGATCAGCCGAGTGGTTCTTGTGGGAGAACAACTCCATTTGGCTCACTAACTTCACACACCATCAGGCTTCCAAGCAGCTCTCAAGGAAACTCAGTTTTCACACTCTATGCTTAGTGACCTTTGTATGGCTAGGACTGAAATGAACCTGGTAGAGCATCCCACACAAACGAATGCTCCACATGCGGGTTTCACGTGCCACCAACTCCACATTCACAGGCAACTTCAGCGCCACAGCCGTTTTCAGATAGCCCTCAATGCAAAGGCTCTAGACGCAAACATTGGTGTGAGAGCTAATTCAATCAAGGAAACACTGCATGTTGCTGAAGGGCATATTGAAGAAGAATCAGCCGAGTGGTTCTTGTGGGAGAACAACTCCATTTGGCTCACTAACTTCACACACCATCAGGCTTCCAAGCAGCTCTCAAGGAAACTCAGTTTTCACACTCTAGGCTTAGTGCTCTTTGTGTGCCTAGGACTGAAATGAAGCTTGGTCAGTATCCCACAAAAACGAATTCTCCACATGCGGGTTTCACATGCCACCAACTCCACATTCACAGTCAACTTCAGCGCCACAGCCATTTGCAGATAGCCCTCAATGCAAAGGCTCTAGACGCAAATATTGGTGTGAGAGCTAATTCAATCAAGGAAACACTGCATGTTGCTGAAGGGCATATTGAAGAAGAATCAGCCGAGTGGTTCTTGTGGGAGAACAACTCCATTTGGCTCACTAACTTCACACACCATCAGGCTTCCAAGCAGCTCTCAAGGAAACTCAGTTTTCACACTCTATGCTTAGTGCTCTTTGTGTGCCTAGGACTGAAATGAAGCTTGGTCAGTATCCCACACAAACGAATTCTCCACATGCGGGTTTCACATGCCACCAACTCCACATTCACTGGCAACTTCAGCGCCACAGCCATTTGCAGATAGCCCTCAATGCAAAGGCTCTAGACGCAAATATTGGTGTGAGAGCTAATTCAATCAAGGAAACACTGCATGTTGGTGAAGGGCATATTGAAGAAGGATCAGCCAAGTGGTTCTTGTGGGAGAACAACTCCATTTGGCTCACTAACTTCACACACCATCAGGCTTCCAAGCAGCTCTCAAGGAAACTCAGTTTTCACACTCTATGCTTAGTGCTTTTTGTGTGCCTAGGACTGAAATGAAGCTTGGAGAGCATTACACACAAACGAATGCTCCACATGCGGGTTTCACATGCCACCAACTCCACATTCACAGGCAACTTCAGCGCCACAGCCATTTTCAGATAGCCCTCAATGCAAAGGCTCTAGACGCAAATATTGGTGTGAGAGCTAATTCAATCAAGGAAACACTGCATGTTGGTGAAGGGCATATTGAAGAAGGATCAGCCGAGTGGTTCTTGTGGGAGAACAACTCCATTTGGCTCCCTAACTTCACACACCATCAGGCTTCCAAGCAGCTTTCAAGGAAACTCAGTTTTCACACTCTATGCTTAGTGCCCTTTGAGTGCATTATCTAGGAATGAACCTGGTAGAGCATCCTACACAAACGAATGCTCCACATGCGGGTTTCACATGCCTCCAACTCCACATTCACAGGCAACTTCAGCGCCACAGCCGTTTTCAGATAGCCCTCAAAGCAAAGGCTCTAGACGCAAATATTGGTGTGAGAGCTAATTCAATCAAGGAAACACTGCATGTTGGTGAAGGGCATATTGAAGAAGAATCAGCCGAGTGGTTCTTGTGGGAGAACAACTCCATTTGGCTCACTAACTTCACACACCATCAGGCTTCCAAGCAGCTCTCAAGGAAACTCAGTTTTCACACTCTATGCTTAGTGCTCTTTGTGTGCCTAGGACTGAAATGAAGCTTGGTCAGCATCCCACACAAACGAATTCTCCACATGCGGGTTTCACATGCCACCAACTCTACATTCACAGGCAACTTCAGCGCCACAGCCATTTGCAGATAGCCCTCAATGCAAAGGCTCTAGACGCAAATATTGGTGTGAGAGCTAATTCAATCAAGGAAACACTGCATGTTGGTGAAGGGCATATTGAAGAAGGATCAGCCGAGTGGTTCTTGTGGGAGAACAACTCCATTTGGCTCCCTAACTTCACACACCATCAGGCTTCCAAGCAGCTCTCAAGGAAACTCAGTTTTCACACTCTATGCTTAGTGCTCTTTGAGTGCCTAGGACTGAAATGAAGCTTGGAGAGCATCCCACATAAACGAATGCTCCACATGCGGGTTTCACATGCCACCAACTCCACATTCACAGGCAACTTCAGCGCCACAGCCGTTTTCAGATAGCCCTCAATGCAAAGGCTCTAGACGCAAATATTGGTGTGAGAGCTAATTCAATCAAGGAAACACTGCATGTTGGTGAAGGGCATACTGAAGAAGAATCAGCCGAGTGGTTCTTGTGGGAGAACAACTCCATTTGGCTCACTAACTTCACACACCATCAGGCTTCCAAGCAGCTCTCAAGGAAACTCAGTTTTCACACTCTATGCTTAGTGCCCTTTGAGTGCATTATCTAGGAATGAACCTGGTAGAGCATCCCACACAAACGAATGCTCCACATGCGGGTTTCACATGCCTCCAACTCCACATTCACAGTCAACTTCAGCGCCACAGCCGTTTTCAGATAGCCCTCAAAGCAAAGGCTCTAGACGCAAATATTGGTGTGAGAGCTAATTCAATCAAGGAAACACTGCATGTTGGTGAAGGGCATATTGAAGAAGGATCAGCCGAGTGGTTCTTGTGGGAGAACAACTCCATTTGGCTCACTAACTTCACACACCATCAGGCTTCCAAGCAGCTCTCAAGGAAACTCAGTTTTCACACTCTATGCTTAGTGCTCTTTGTGTGCCTAGGACTGAAATGAAGCTTGGTCAGCATCCCACACAAACGAATTTTCCACATGCGGGTTTCACATGCCACCAACTCCACATTCACAGGCAACTTCAGCGCCACAGCCATTTGCAGATAGCCCTCAATGCAAAGGCTCTAGACGCAAATATTGGTGTGAGAGCTAATTCAATCAAGGAAACACTGCATGTTGGTGAAGGGCATATTGAAGAAGGATCAGCCGAGTGGTTCTTGTGGGAGAACAACTCCATTTGGCTCACTAACTTCACACACCATCAGGCTTCCAAGCAGCTCTCAAGGAAACTCAGTTTTCACACTCTATGCTTAGTGCCCTTTGTATGGCTAGGACTGAAATGAACCTGGTAGAGCATCCCACACAAACGAATGCTCCACATGCGGGTTTCACATGCCACCAACTCCACATTCACAGGCAACTTCAGCGCCACAGCCGTTTTCAGATAGCCCTCAATGCAAAGGCTCTAGACGCAAATATTGGTGTGAGAGCTAATTCAATCAAGGAAACACTGCATGTTGGTGAAGGACATACTGAAGAAGAATCAGCCGAGTGGTTCTTGTGGGAGAACAACTCCATTTGGCTCACTAACTTCACACACCATCAGGCTTCCAAGCAGCTCTCAAGGAAACTCAGTTTTCACACTCTATGCTTAGTGCTCTTTGAGTGCCTAGGACTGAAATGAAGCTTGCAGAGCATCCCACATAAACGAATGCTCCACATGCGGGTTTCACATGCCACCAACTCCACATTCACAGGCAACTTCAGCGCCACAGCCGTTTTCAGATAGCCCTCAATGCAAAGGCTCTAGACGCAAATATTGGTGTGAGAGCTAATTCAATCAAGGAAACACTGCATGTTGGTGAAGGGCATATTGAAGAAGGATCAGCCGAGTGGTTCTTGTGGGAGAACAACTCCATTTGGCTCACTAACTTCACACACCATCAGGCTTCCAAGCAGCTCTCAAGGAAACTCAGTTTTCACACTCTATGCTTAGTGCTCTTTGAGTGCCTAGGACTGAAATGAACCTGGTAGAGCATCCCACACAAACGAATGCTCCACATGCGGGTTTCACGTGCCACCAACTCCACATTCACAGGCAACTTCAGCGCCACAGCCGTTTTCAGATAGCCCTCAATGCAAAGGCTCTAGACGCAAATATTGGTGTGAGAGCTAATTCAATCAAGGAAACACTGCATGTTGGTGAAGGGCATATTGAAGAAGAATCAGCCGAGTGGTTCTTGTGGGAGAACAACTCCATTTGGCTCACTAACTTCACACACCATCAGGCTTCCAAGCAGCTCTCAAGGAAACTCAGTTTTCACACTCTATGCTTAGTGCTCTTTGTGTGCCTAGGACTGAAATGAAGCTTGGTCAGTATCCCACACAAACGAATTCTCCACATGCGGGTTTCACATGCCACCAACTCCACATTCACTGGCAACTTCAGCGCCACAGCCATTTACAGATAGCCCTCAATGCAAAGGCTCTAGACGCAAATATTGGTGTGAGAGCTAATTCAATCAAGGAAACACTGCATGTTGGTGAAGGGCATATTGAAGAAGGATCAGCCGAGTGATTCTTGTGGGAGAACAACTCCATTTGGCTCACTAACTTCACACACCATCAGGCTTCCAAGCAGCTCTCAAGGAAACTCAGTTTTCACACTCTATGCTTAGTGCTTTTTGTGTGCCTAGGACTGAAATGAAGCTTGGAGAGCATTACACACAAACGAATGCTCCACATGCGGGTTTCACATGCCACCAACTAAACATTCACAGGCAACTTCAGCGCCACAGCCGTTTTCAGATAGCCCTCAATGCAAAGGCTCTAGACGCAAATATTGGTGTGAGAGCTAATTCAATCAAGGAAACACTGCATGTTGGTGAAAGGCATATTGAAGAAGGATCAGCCGAGTGGTTCTTGTGGGAGAACAACTCCATTTGGCTCCCTAACTTCACACACCATCAGGCTTCCAAGCAGCTTTCAAGGAAACTCAGTTTTCACACTCTATGCTTAGTGCCCTTTGAGTGCATTATCTAGGAATGAACCTGGTAGAGCATCCTACACAAACGAATGCTCCACATGCGGGTTTCACATGCCACCAACTCCACATTCACAGGCAACTTCAGCGCCACAGCCGTTTTCAGATAGCCCTCAATGCAAAGGCTCTAGACGCAAATATTGGTGTGAGAGCTAATTCAATCAAGGAAACACTGCATGTTGGTGAAGGGCATACTGAAGAAGAATCAGCCGAGTGGTTCTTGTGGGAGAACAACTCCATTTGGCTCACTAACTTCACACACCATCAGGCTTCCAAGCAGCTCTCAAGGAAACTCAGTTTTCACACTCTATGCTTAGTGCTCTTTGAGTGCCTAGGACTGAAATGAAGCTTGGAGAGCATCCCACATAAACGAATGCTCCACATGCGGGTTTCACATGCCACCAACTCCACATTCACAGGCAACTTCAGCGCCACAGCCGTTTTCAGATAGCCCTCAATGCAAAGGCTCTAGACGCAAATATTGGTGTGAGAGCTAATTCAATCAAGGAAACACTGCATGTTGGTGAAGGGCATATTGAAGAAGGATCAGCCGAGTGGTTCTTGTGGGAGAACAACTCCATTTGGCTCACTAACTTCACACACCATCAGGCTTCCAAGCAGCTCTCAAGGAAACTCAGTTTTCACACTCTATGCTTAGTGCCCTTTGTATGGCTAGGACTGAAATGAACCTGGTAGAGCATCCCACACAAACGAATGCTCCACATGCGGGTTTCACATGCCACCAACTCCACATTCACAGGCAACTTCAGCGCCACAGCCGTTTTCAGATAGCCCTCAATGCAAAGGCTCTAGACGCAAATATTGGTGTGAGAGCTAATTCAATCAAGGAAACACTGCATGTTGGTGAAGGGCATATTGAAGAAGGATCAGCCGAGTGGTTCTTGTGGGAGAACAACTCCATTTGGCTCACTAACTTCACACACCATCAGGCTTCCAAGCAGCTCTCAAGGAAACTCAGTTTTCACACTCTATGCTTAGTGCTTTTTGTGTGCCTAGGACTGAAATGAAGCTTGGAGAGCATTACACACAAACGAATGCTCCACATGCGGGTTTCACGTGCCACCAACTCCACATTCACAGGCAACTTCAGCGCCACAGCCGTTTTCAGATAGCCCTCAATGCAAAGGCTCTAGACGCAAATATTGGTGTGAGAGCTAATTCAATCAAGGAAACACTGCATGTTGCTGAAGGGCATATTGAAGAAGGATCAGCCGAGTGGTTCTTGTGGGAGAACAACTCCATTTGGCTCACTAACTTCACACACCATCAGGCTTCCAAGCAGCTCTCAAGGAAACTCAGTTTTCACACTCTATGCTTAGTGCTTTTTGTGTGCCTAGGACTGAAATGAAGCTTGGAGAGCATTACACACAAACGAATGCTCCACATGCGGGTTTCACATGCCACCAACTCCACATTCACAGGCAACTTCAGCGCCACAGCCGTTTTCAGATAGCCATCAATGCAAAGGCTCTAGACGCAAATATTGGTGTGAGAGCTAATTCAATCAAGGAAACACTGCATGTTGGTGAAGGGCATATTGAAGAAGGATCAGCCGAGTGGTTCTTGTGGGAGAACAACTCCATTTGGCTCCCTAACTTCACACACCATCAGGCTTCCAAGCAGCTTTCAAGGAAACTCAGTTTTCACACTCTATGCTTAGTGCCCTTTGAGTGCATTATCTAGGAATGAACCTGGTAGAGCATCCTACACAAACGAATGCTCCACATGCGGGTTTCACATGCCTCCAACTCCACATTCACAGGCAACTTCAGCGCCACAGCCGTTTTCAGATAGCCCTCAAAGCAAAGGCTCTAGACGCAAATATTGGTGTGAGAGCTAATTCAATCAAGGAAACACTGCATGCTGGTGAAGGGCATATTGAAGAAGGATCAGCCGAGTGGTTCTTGTGGGAGAACAACTCCATTTGGCTCACTAACTTCACACACCATCAGGCTTCCAAGCAGCTCTCAAGGAAACTCAGTTTTCACACTCTATGCTTAGTGCTCTTTGTGTGCCTAGGACTGAAATGAAGCTTGGTCAGCATCCCACACAAACGAATTCTCCACATGCGGGTTTCACATGCCACCAACTCTACATTCACAGGCAACTTCAGCGCCACAGCCATTTGCAGATAGCCCTCAATGCAAAGGCTCTAGACGCAAATATTGGTGTGAGAGCTAATTCAATCAAGGAAACACTGCATGTTGGTGAAGGGCATATTGAAGAAGGATCAGCCGAGTGGTTCTTGTGGGAGAACAACTCCATTTGGCTCCCTAACTTCACACACCATCAGGCTTCCAAGCAGCTCTCAAGGAAACTCAGTTTTCACACTCTATGCTTAGTGCTCTTTGAGTGCCTAGGACTGAAATGAAGCTTGGAGAGCATCCCACATAAACGAATGCTCCACATGCGGGTTTCACATGCCACCAACTCCACATTCACAGGCAACTTCAGCGCCACAGCCGTTTTCAGATAGCCCTCAATGCAAAGGCTCTAGACGCAAATATTGGTGTGAGAGCTAATTCAATCAAGGAAACACTGCATGTTGGTGAAGGGCATATTGAAGAAGGATCAGCCGAGTGGTTCTTGTGGGAGAACAACTCCATTTGGCTCACTAACTTCACACACCATCAGGCTTCCAAGCAGCTCTCAAGGAAACTCAGTTTTCACACTCTATGCTTAGTGCTTTTTGTGTGCCTAGGACTGAAATGAAGCTTGGAGAGCATTACACACAAACGAATGCTCCACATGCGGGTTTCACATGCCACCAACTCCACATTCACAGTCAACTTCAGCGCCACAGCCGTTTTCAGATAGCCCTCAATGCAAAGGCTCTAGACGCAAATATTGGTATGAGAGCTAATTCAATCAAGGAAACACTGCATGTTGCTGAAGGGCATATTGAAGAAGAATCAGCCGAGTGGTTCTTGTGGGAGAACAACTCCATTTGGCTCACTAACTTCACACACCATCAGGCTTCCAAGCAGCTCTCAAGGAAACTCAGTTTTCACACTCTATGCTTAGTGCTCTTTGTGTGCCTAGGACTGAAATGAAGCTTGGTCAGTATCCCACACAAACGAATTCTCCACATGCGGGTTTCACATGCCACCAACTCCACATTCACTGGCAACTTCAGCGCCACAGCCATTTGCAGATAGCCCTCAATGCAAAGGCTCTAGACGCAAATATTGGTGTGAGAGCTAATTCAATCAAGGAAACACTGCATGTTGGTGAAGGGCATATTGAAGAAGGATCAGCCGAGTGGTTCTTGTGGGAGAACAACTCCATTTGGCTCACTAACTTCACACACCATCAGGCTTCCAAGCAGCTCTCAAGGAAACTCAGTTTTCACACTCTATGCTTAGTGCTTTTTGTGTGCCTAGGACTGAAATGAAGCTTGGAGAGCATTACACACAAACGAATGCTCCACATGCGGGTTTCACATGCCACCAACTAAACATTCACAGGCAACTTCAGCGCCACAGCCGTTTTCAGATAGCCCTCAATGCAAAGGCTCTAGACGCAAATATTGGTGTGAGAGCTAATTCAATCAAGGAAACACTGCATGTTGGTGAAAGGCATATTGAAGAAGGATCAGCCGAGTGGTTCTTGTGGGAGAACAACTCCATTTGGCTCCCTAACTTCACACACCATCAGGCTTCCAAGCAGCTTTCAAGGAAACTCAGTTTTCACACTCTATGCTTAGTGCCCTTTGAGTGCATTATCTAGGAATGAACCTGGTAGAGCATCCTACACAAACGAATGCTCCACATGCGGGTTTCACATGCCTCCAACTCCACATTCACAGGCAACTTCAGCGCCACAGCCGTTTTCAGATAGCCCTCAATGCAAAGGCTCTAGACGCAAATATTGGTGTGAGAGCTAATTCAATCAAGGAAACACTGCATGTTGGTGAAGGGCATATTGAAGAAGGATCAGCCGAGTGGTTCTTGTGGGAGAACAACTCCATTTGGCTCACTAACTTCACACACCATCAGGCTTCCAAGCAGCTCTCAAGGAAACTCAGTTTTCACACTCTATGCTTAGTGCTCTTTGTGTGCCTAGGACTGAAATGAAGCTTGGTCAGCATCCCACACAAACGAATTCTCCACATGCGGGTTTCACATGCCACCAACTCTACATTCACAGGCAACTTCAGCGCCACAGCCATTTGCAGATAGCCCTCAATGCAAAGGCTCTAGACGCAAATATTGGTGTGAGAGCTAATTCAATCAAGGAAACACTGCATGTTGGTGACGGGCATATTGAAGAAGGATCAGCCGAGTGGTTCTTGTGGGAGAACAACTCCATTTGGCTCACTAACTTCACACACCATCAGGCTTCCAAGCAGCTCTCAAGGAAACTCAGTTTTCACACTCTATGCTTAGTGCTTTTTGTGTGCCTAGGACTGAAATGAAGCTTGGAGAGCATTACACACAAACGAATGCTCCACATGCGGGTTTCACATGCCACCAACTCCACATTCACAGTCAACTTCAGCGCCACAGCCGTTTTCAGATAGCCCTCAATGCAAAGGCTCTAGACGCAAATATTGGTGTGAGAGCTAATTCAATCAAGGAAACACTGCATGTTGGTGAAAGGCATATTGAAGAAGGATCAGCCGAGTGGTTCTTGTGGGAGAACAACTCCATTTGGCTCACTAACTTCACACACCATCAGGCTTCCAAGCAGCTCTCAAGGAAACTCAGTTTTCACACTCTATGCTTAGTGCCCTTTGAGTGCATTATCTAGGAATGAACCTGGTAGAGCATCCTACACAAACGAATGCTCCACATGCAGGTTTCACATGCCTCCAACTCCACATTCACAGTCAACTTCAGCGCCACAGCCGTTTTCAGATAGCCCTCAAAGCAAAGGCTCTAGACGCAAATATTGGTGTGAGAGCTAATTCAATCAAGGAAACACTGCATGTTGGTGAAGGGCATATTGAAGAAGGATCAGCCGAGTGGTTCTTGTGGGAGAACAACTCCATTTGGCTCACTAACTTCACACACCATCAGGCTTCCAAGCAGCTCTCAAGGAAACTCAGTTTTCACACTCTATGCTTAGTGCTCTTTGTGTGCCTAGGACTGAAATGAAGCTTGGTCAGCATCCCACACAAACGAATTCTCCACATGCGGGTTTCACATGCCACCAACTCCACATTCACAGGCAACTTCAGCGCCACAGCCATTTTCAGATAGCCCTCAATGCAAAGGCTCTAGACGCAAATATTGGTGTGAGAGCTAATTCAATCAAGGAAACACTGCATGTTGGTGAAGGGCATATTGAAGAAGGATCAGCCGAGTGGTTCTTGTGGGAGAACAACTCCATTTGGCTCACTAACTTCACACACCATCAGGCTTCCAAGCAGCTCTCAAGGAAACTCAGTTTTCACACTCTATGCTTAGTGCCCTTTGTATGGCTAGGACTGAAATGAACCTGGTAGAGCATCCCACACGTAGGAATGCTCCACATGCGGGTTTCACATGCCACCAACTCCACATTCACAGGCAACTTCAGCGCCACAGCCGTTTTCAGATAGCCCTCAATGCAAAGGCTCTAGACGCAAATATTGGTGTGAGAGCTAATTCAATCAAGGAAACACTGCATGTTGGTGAAGGACATACTGAAGAAGAATCAGCCGAGTGGTTCTTGTGAGAGAACAACTCCATTTGGCTCACTAACTTCACACACCATCAGGCTTCCAAGCAGCTCTCAAGGAAACTCAGTTTTCACACTCTATGCTTAGTGCTCTTTGAGTGCCTAGGACTGAAATGAAGCTTGGAGAGCATCCCACATAAACGAATGCTCCACATGCGGGTTTCACATGCCACCAACTCCACATTCACAGGCAACTTCAGCGCCACAGCCGTTTTCAGATAGCCCTCAATGCAAAGGCTCTAGACGCAAATATTGGTGTGAGAGCTAATTCAATCAAGGAAACACTGCATGTTGGTGAAGGGCATATTGAAGAAGGATCAGCCGAGTGGTTCTTGTGGGAGAACAACTCCATTTGGCTCACTAACTTCACACACCATCAGGCTTCCAAGCAGCTCTCAAGGAAACTCAGTTTTCACACTCTATGCTTAGTGACCTTTGTATGGCTAGGACTGAAATGAACCTGGTA
The DNA here is from genome assembly GCF_030435755.1 of Ochotona princeps. NCBI lineage: Eukaryota > Metazoa > Chordata > Mammalia > Lagomorpha > Ochotonidae > Ochotona > Ochotona princeps. The sequence goes on along the minus strand of NW_026701823.1, from coordinate 8,931 downwards.
GAGCATCCCACACAAACGAATGCTCCACATGCGGGTTTCACGTGCCACCAACTCCACATTCACAGGCAACTTCAGCGCCACAGCCGTTTTCAGATAGCCCTCAATGCAAAGGCTCTAGACGCAAATATTGGTGTGAGAGCTAATTCAATCAAGGAAACACTGCATGTTGCTGAAGGGCATATTGAAGAAGAATCAGCCGAGTGGTTCTTGTGGGAGAACAACTCCATTTGGCTCACTAACTTCACACACCATCAGGCTTCCAAGCAGCTCTCAAGGAAACTCAGTTTTCACACTCTATGCTTAGTGCTCTTTGTGTGCCTAGGACTGAAATGAAGCTTGGTCAGTATCCCACACAAACGAATTCTCCACATGCGGGTTTCACATGCCACCAACTCCACATTCACTGGCAACTTCAGCGCCACAGCCATTTACAGATAGCCCTCAATGCAAAGGCTCTAGACGCAAATATTGGTGTGAGAGCTAATTCAATCAAGGAAACACTGCATGTTGGTGAAGGGCATATTGAAGAAGGATCAGCCGAGTGATTCTTGTGGGAGAACAACTCCATTTGGCTCACTAACTTCACACACCATCAGGCTTCCAAGCAGCTCTCAAGGAAACTCAGTTTTCACACTCTATGCTTAGTGCTTTTTGTGTGCCTAGGACTGAAATGAAGCTTGGAGAGCATTACACACAACGAATGCTCCACATGCGGGTTTCACATGCCACCAACTAAACATTCACAGGCAACTTCAGCGCCACAGCCGTTTTCAGATAGCCCTCAATGCAAAGGCTCTAGACGCAAATATTGGTGTGAGAGCTAATTCAATCAAGGAAACACTGCATGTTGGTGAAAGGCATATTGAAGAAGGATCAGCCGAGTGTCTTGTGGGAGAACAACTCCATTTGGCTCCCTAACTTCACACACCATCAGGCTTCCAAGCAGCTTTCAAGGAAACTCAGTTTTCACACTCTATGCTTAGTGCCCTTTGAGTGCATTATCTAGGAATGAACCTGGTAGAGCATCCTACACAAACGAATGCTCCACATGCGGGTTTCACATGCCACCAACTCCACATTCACAGGCAACTTCAGCGCCACAGCCGTTTCAGATAGCCCTCAATGCAAAGGCTCTAGACGCAAATATTGGTGTGAGAGCTAATTCAATCAAGGAAACACTGCATGTTGGTGAGGGCATACTGAAGAAGAATCAGCCGAGTGGTTCTTGTGGGAGAACAACTCCATTTGGCTCACTAACTTCACACACCATCAGGCTTCCAAGCAGCTCTCAAGGAAACTCAGTTTTCACACTCTATGCTTAGTGCTCTTTGAGTGCCTAGGACTGAAATGAAGCTTGGAGAGCATCCCACATAAACGAATGCTCCACATGCGGGTTTCACATGCCACCAACTCCACATTCACAGGCAACTTCAGCGCCACAGCCGTTTTCAGATAGCCCTCAATGCAAAGGCTCTAGACGCAAATATTGGTGTGAGAGCTAATTCAATCAAGGAAACACTGCATGTTGGTGAAGGGCATATTGAAGAAGGATCAGCCGAGTGGTTCTTGTGGGAGAACAACTCCATTTGGCTCACTAACTTCACACACCATCAGGCTTCCAAGCAGCTCTCAAGGAAACTCAGTTTTCACACTCTATGCTTAGTGCCTTTGTATGGCTAGGACTGAAATGAACCTGGTAGAGCATCCACACAAACGAATGCTCACATGCGGGTTTCACATGCACCAACTCCACATTCACAGGCAACTTCAGCGCTACAGCCGTTTCAGATAGCCCTCAATGCAAAGGCTCTAGACGCAAATATTGGTGTGAGAGCTAATTCAATCAAGGAAACACTGCATGTTGGTGAAGGGCATATTGAAGAAGGATCAGCCGAGTGGTTCTTGTGGGAGAACAACTCCATTTGGCTCACTAACTTCACACACCATCAGGCTTCCAAGCAGCTCTCAAGGAAACTCAGTTTTCACACTCTATGCTTAGTGCTTTTTGTGTGCCTAGGACTGAAATGAAGCTTGGAGAGCATTACACACAAACGAATGCTCCACATGCGGGTTTCACGTGCCACCAACTCCACATTCACAGGCAACTTCAGCGCCACAGCCGTTTTCAGATAGCCCTCAATGCAAAGGCTCTAGACGCAAATATTGGTGTGAGAGCTAATTCAATCAAGGAAACACTGCATGTTGCTGAAGGGCATATTGAAGAAGGATCAGCCGAGTGGTTCTTGTGGGAGAACAACTCATTTGGCTCACTAACTTCACACACCATCAGGCTTCCAAGCAGCTCTCAAGGAAACTCAGTTTTCACACTCTATGCTTAGTGCTTTTTGTGTGCCTAGGACTGAAATGAAGCTTGGAGAGCATTACACACAAACGAATGCTCCACATGCGGGTTTCACATGCCACCAACTCCACATTCACAGGCAACTTCAGCGCCACAGCCGTTTTCAGATAGCCCTCAATGCAAAGGCTCTAGACGCAAATATTGGTGTGAGAGCTAATTCAATCAAGGAAACACTGCATGTTGGTGAAAGGCATATTGAAGAAGGATCAGCCGAGTGGTTCTTGTGGGAGAACAACTCCATTTGGCTCCCTAACTTCACACACCATCAGGCTTCCAAGCAGCTTTCAAGGAAACTCAGTTTTCACACTCTATGCTTAGTGCCCTTTGAGTGCATTATCTAGGAATGAACCTGGTAGAGCATCCTACACAAACGAATGCTCCACATGCGGGTTTCACATGCCTCCAACTCCACATTCACAGGCAACTTCAGCGCCACAGCCGTTTTCAGATAGCCCTCAAAGCAAAGGCTCTAGACGCAAATATTGGTGTGAGAGCTAATTCAATCAAGGAAACACTGCATGCTGGTGAAGGGCATATTGAAGAAGGATCAGCCGAGTGGTTCTTGTGGGAGAACAACTCCATTTGGCTCACTAACTTCACACACCATCAGGCTTCCAAGCAGCTCTCAAGGAAACTCAGTTTTCACACTCTATGCTTAGTGCCCTTTGAGTGCATTATCTAGGAATGAACCTGGTAGAGCATCCCACACAAACGAATGCTCCACATGCGGGTTTCACATGCCACCAACTACACATTCTCAGGCAACTTCAGCGCCACCGCCGTTTTCACATAGCCCTCAATGCAAAGGCTCTAGACGCAAATATTGGTGTGAGAGCTAATTCTATCAAGGAAACACTGCATGTTGGTGAAGGGCATATTGAAGAAGGATCAGCCGAGTGGTTCTTGTGGGAGAACAGCTACATTTGGCTCAGAAATTTCACACACCATCAGGCTTCCAAGCAGCTCTCAAGGAAACTCAGTTTTTCCACTCTATGCTTAGTGCCCGTTGAGTGCATTATCTAGAATGAACCTGGTAGAGCATCCCACACAAACGAATGCTCCACATGCGGGTTTCACATGCCACCAACTCCACATTCTCAGGCAACATCAGCGCCACAGCCGTTTTCAGATAGCTCTCAATGCAAAGGCTCTAGACGCAAATATTGGTGTGAGAGCTAATTCAATCAGGAAACACTGCATGTTGGTGAAGGGCATATTGAAGAAGGATCAGCCGAGTGGTTCTTGTGGCAGAACAACTCCATTTGGCTCACTAACTTCACACACCATCAGGCTTCCAAGCAGCTCCCAAGGAAACTCAGTTTTCACACTCTATGCTTAGTGCCCTTTGAGTGCCTAGGACTGAAACGAAGCTTGTTGAGCATCCCACAAAAACGAATGCTCCACATGCGGGTTTCACATGCCACCAACTCCACATTCACAGGCAACTTCAGCGCCACAGCCATATTCACATAGCCCTCAATGCAAAGGCTCTACACGCAAATATTGGTGTGAGAGCTAATTCTATCAAGGAACCACTGCATGTTGGTGAAGGGCATATTGAAGAAGGATCAGCCGAGTGGTTCTTGAAGGAGAACAACTCCATTTGGCTCACTAACTTCACACACCATCAGGCTTCCAAGCAGCTCTCAAGGAAACTCAGTTTTCACACTCTATGCTTAGTGCCCTTTGAGTGTATTATCTAGGAATGAACCTGGTAGAGCATCCCACACAAACGAATGCTCCACATGCGGGTTTCACATGCCACCAACTCCACATTCACAGGCAACTTCAGCGCCACAGCCGTTTTCAAATAGCTCTCAATGCAGAGGCTCTAGACGCAAATATTGGTGTGAGAGCTAATTCTATCAAGGAACACTGCATGTTGGTGAAGGGCATATTGAAGAAGGATCAGCCGAGTGGTTCTTGTGGGAGAACAACTCCATTTGGCTCACTAACTTCACCCACCATCAGGCTTCCAAGCAGCTCTCAAGGAAACTCAGTTTTCACACTCTATGCTTAGTTGCCCTTTGAGTGCCTAGGGCTGAAATGAAGCTTGGTGAGCATCCCACACAAACGAATGCTCCACATGCGGGTTTCACATGCCACCAACTCCACATTCGCAGGCAACTTCAACGCCACAGCCGTTTTCAGATAGCCCTCAATGCAAAGACTATAGACTCAAATATTGGTGTGAGAGCTAATTCAATCAAGGAAACACTGCATGTTGGTGAAGGGCATATTGAAGAAGGATCAGCCGAGTGGTTCTTGTGGGAGAACAGCTACATTTGGCTCAGAAATTTCACACACCATCAGGCTTCCAAGCAGCTCTCAAGGAAACTCAGTTTTCACACTCTATGCTTAGTGCCCTTTGAGTGCATTATCTAGGACTGAAATGAATCTTGGTGAGCTTCCCACACAAACGAATGCTCCACATGCGGATTTCACATGCCACCAACTCCACATTCACAGGCAACTTCAGCGCCACAGCCGTTTTCACATAGCCCTCAATGCAAAGGCTCTAAACGCAAATATTGGTGTGAGAGCTAATTCAATCAAGGAAACACTGCATGTTGGTGAAGGGCATATTGAAGAAGGATCAGCCGAGTGGTTCTTGTGGGGAGAACAACTCCATTTGGCTCACTAACTTCACACACCATCAGGCTTTCAAGCAGCTCTCAAGGAATCTCAGTTTTCACACTCTATGCTTAGTGCCCTTTCTTTGAGTGCATTATCTAGGAATGAACCTGGTAGAGCATCCCACACAAACGAATGCTCCACATGCGGGTTTCACATGCCACCAACTACACATTCTCAGGCAACTTCAGCGCCACAGCTGTTTTCACATAGCCCTCAATGCAAAGGCTCTAGACGCAAATATTGGTGTGAGAGCTAATTCAATCAAGGAAACACTGCATGTTGGTGAAGGGCATATTGAAGAAGGATCAGCTGAGTGGTTCTTGTGGGAGAACAACTCCATTTGGCTCACTAACTTCACACACTATCAGGCTTCCAAGCAGCTCTCAAGGAAACTCAGTTTTCACACTCTATGCTTAGTGCCCTTTGAGTGCATTATCTAGGAATGAACCTGGTAGAGCATCCCACACAAACGAATGCTCCACATGCGGGTTTCACATGCCACCAACTCCACATTCTCAGGCAACATCAGCGCCACAGCCGTTTTCACATAGCTCTCAATGCAAAGGCTCTAGACGCAAATATTGGTGTGAGAGCTAATTCTATCAAGGAAACACTGCATGTTGGTGAAGGGCATATTGAAGAAGGATCAGCCGAGTGGTTCTTGTGGGACAACAGCTACATTTGGCTCAGAAATTTCACACACCATCAGGCTTCCAAGCAGCTCTCAAGGAACTCAGTTTCACACTCTATGCTTAGTGCCCTTTGAGTGCATTATCTAGGACTGAAATGAATCTTGGTGAGCTTCCCACACAAACGAATGCTCCACATGCGGATTTCACATGCCACCAACTCCACATTCACAGGCAACTTCAGCGCCACAGCCGTTTTCACATAGCCCTCAATGCAAAGGCTCTAAACGCAAATATGGTGTGAGAGCTAATTCAATCAAGGAAACACTGCATGTTGGTGAAGGGCATATTGAAGAAGGATCAGCCGAGTGGTTCTTGTGGGAGAACAACTCCATTTGGCTCACTAACTTCACACACCATCAGGCTTCCAAGCAGCTCTCAAGGAAACTCAGTTTTTCCACTCTATGCTTAGTGCCCGTTGAGTGCATTATCTAGGAATGAACCTGGTAGAGCATCCCACACAAACGAATGCTCCACATGCGGGTTTCACATGCCACCAACTCCACATTCACAGGCAACTTCAACGCCACAGCCTTTTTCAGATAGCTCTCAATGCAAAGGCTCTAGACGCAAATATTGGTGTGAGAGCTAATTCAATCAAGGAAACACTGCATGTTGGTGAAGGGCATATTGAAGAAGGATCAGCCGAGTGGTTCTTGTGGCAGAACAACTCCATTTGGCTCACTAACTTCACACACCATCAGGCTTCCAAGCAGCTCTCAAGGAAACTCAGTTTTCACACTCTATGCTTAGTGCCCTTTGAGTGCCTAGGACTGAAATGAAGCTTGGTGAGCATCCCACACAAACGAATGCTCCACATGCGGGTTTCACATGCCACCAACTCTACATTCACAGGCAACTTCAGCGCCACAGCCATTTTCACATAGCCCTCAATGCAAAGGCTCTAGACGCAAATATTGGTGTGAGAGCTAATTCTATCAAGGAAACACTGCATGTTGGTGAAGGGCATATTGAAGAAGGATCAGCGAGTGGTTCTTGAGGGAGAACAACTCCATTTGCTCACTAACTTCACACACCATCAGGCTTCCAAGCAGCTCTCAAGGAAACTCAGTTTTCACACTCTATGCTTAGTGCCCTTTGAGTGCATTATCTAGGACTGAAATGAATCTTGGTGAGCATCCCACACAAACGAATGCTCCACATGCGGGTTTCACATGCCACCAACTCCACATTCACAGGCAACTTCAACGCCCACCGCCGTTTTCAGATAGCCCTCAATGCAAAGACTATAGACTCAAATATTGGTGTGAGAGCTAATTCAATCAAGGAAACACTGCATGTTTGTGAAGGGCATATTGAAGAAGGATCAGCCGAGTGGTTCTTGTGGGAGAACAACTCCATTTGTCTCACTAACTTCACACACCATCAGGCTTCCAAGCAGCTCTCAAGGAAACTCAGTTTTCACACTCTATGCTTAGTGCCCTTTGAGTGCATTATCTAGGACTGAAATGAATCTTGGTGAGCATCCCACAGACGAATGCTCCACATGCGGGTTTCACATGCCACCAACTCCACATTCACAGGCAACTTCAACGCCACAGCCGTTTTCACATAGCCCTCAATGCAAAGGCTCTAAACGCAAATATGTGGGTGGAGAGAGAGCTAATTCAATCAAGGAAACACTGCATGTTGGTGAAGGGCATATTGAAGAAGGATCAGCCGAAAGGTTCTTGTGGGAGAACAACTCCATTTGGCTCACTAACTTCACACACCATCAGGCTTCCAAGCAGCTCTCAAGGAAACTCAGTTTTCACACTCTATGCTTAGTGCCCTTTGAGTGCCTAGGACTGAAATGAAGCTTGGTGAGCATCCCACACAAACGAATGCTCCACATGCGGGTTTCACATGCCACCAACTCCACATTCGCAGGCACTTCAACGCCACAGCCGTTTTCAGATAGCCCTCAAATGCAAAGACTATAGACTCAAATATTGGTGTGAGAGCTAATTCAATCAAGGAAACACTGCATGTTGGTGAAGGGCATATTGAAGAAGGATCAGCCGAGTGGTTCTTGAGGGAGAACAACTCCATTTGGCTCACTAACTTCACACACCATCAGGCTTCCAAGCAGCTCTCAAGGAAACTCAGATTTCACACTCTATGCTTAGTGCCCTTTGAGTGCATTATCTAGGACTGAAATGAATCTTGGTGAGCATCCCACACAGACGAATGCTCCACATGCGGGTTTCACATGCCACCAACTCCACATTCACAGGCAACTTCAACGCCACAGCCCTTTTCAGATAGCCCTCAATGCAAAGGCTCTAGACGCAAATATTGGTGTGAGAGCTAATTCAATCAAGGAAACACTGCATGTTGGTGAAGGGCATATTGAAGAAGGATCAGCCGAGTGGTTCTTGTGGGAGAACAACTCCATTTGGCTCACTAACTTCACACACCATCAGGCTTCCAAGCAGCTCTCAAGGAAACTCAGTTTTTCCACTCTATGCTTAGTGCCCTTTGAGTGCATTATCTAGGACTGAAATGAATCTTGGTGAGCTTCCCACACAGACGAATGCTCCACATGCGGGTTTCACATGCACCAACTCCACATTCTCAGGCAACTTCAGCGCCACAGCCATTTTCAGATAGCCCTCAATGCAAAGGCTCTAGACGCAAATATTGGTGTGAGAGCTAATTCAATCAAGGAAACACTGCATGTTGGTGAAGGGCATATTGAAGAAGGATCAGCTGAGTGGTTCTTGTGGGAGAACAACTCCATTTGGCTCACTAACTTCACACACCATCAGGCTTCCAAGCAGCTCTCAAGGAAACTCAGTTTTCACACTCTATGCTTAGTGCCCTTTGAGTGCATTATCTAGGAATGAACCTGGTAGAGCATCCCACACAAACGAATGCTCCACATGCGGGTTTCACATGCCACCAACTCCACATTCTCAGGCAACCTCAGCGCCACAGCCGTTTTCAGATAGCCCTCAATGCAAAGACTATAGACTCAAATATTGGTGTGAGAGCTAATTCAATCAAGGAAACACTGCATGTTTGTGAAGGGCATATTGAAGAAGGATCAGCCGAGTGGTTCTTGTGGGAGAACAACTCCATTTGGCTCACTAACTTCACACACCATCAGGCTTCCAAGCAGCTCTCAAGGAAACTCAGTTTTCACACTCTATGCTTAGTGCCCTTAGAGTGCCTAGGACTGAAATGAAGCTTGGTGAGCATCCCACACAAACGAATGCTCCACATGCGGGTTTCACATGA
>NW_026701822.1:0-31454 GCF_030435755.1 Ochotona princeps | reverse complement strand
GATGATCCTTCTTCAATATGCCCTTCACCAACATGCAGTGTGTCTTTGATTGAATTAGCTCTCCACCAATATTTGCGTCTAGAGCCTTTGCATTGAGGGCTATCTGAAAATGGCTGTGACGCTGAAGTTGCCTGTGAATGTGGAGTTGGTGGCATGTGAAACCCGCATGTGGAGCATTGGTTTGTGTGGGATGCTCACGAAGATTCATTTCAGTCCTAGGCACTCAATGGGCACTAAGCATAGAGTGTGAAAACTGAGTTTCCTTGAGAGCTGCTTGGAAGCCTGATGGTGTGTGAAGTTAGTGAGCCAAATGGAGTTGTTCTCCCACAAGAACCACTCTGCTGATCCTTCTTCAATATGCCCTTCACCAACATGCAGTGTTTCTTTGATTGAATTAGCTCTCCAACAATATTTGCGTCTAGAGCCTTTGCATTGAGGGCTATCTGAAAACGGCTGTGGCGCTGAAGTTGCCTATGAATGTGGAGTTGGTGGCATGTGAAACCCGCATGTGGAGCATTGGTTTGTGTGGGATGCTCACGAAGCTTCATTTCAGTCCTAGGCACTCAAACGGCACTAAGCATAGAGTGTGAAAACTGAGTTTCGTTGAGAGCTGCTTGGAAGCCTGATGGTGTGTGAAGTTAGTGAGCCAAATGGAGTTGTTCTCCCACAAGAACCACTCGGCTGATCCTTCTTCAATATGCCCTTCACCAACATGCAGTGTTTCCTTGATTGAATTAGCTCTCACACCAATATTTGCGTCTAGAGCCTTTGCATTGAGGGCTATCTGAAAATGGCTGTGTAGCTGAAGTTGCCTGTGAATGTGGAGTTGGTGGCATGTGAAACCCGCATGTGGAGCATTCGTTTGTGTGGGATGCTCTACCAGGTTAATTCCTAGATAATGCACTCAAAGGGCACTAAGCATAGAGTGTGAAAACTGAGTTTCCTTGAGAGCTGCTTGGAAGCCTGATGGTGTGTGAAGTTAGTGAGCCAAATGGAGTTGTTCTCCCACAAGAACCACTCGGCTGATCCTTCTTCAATATGCCCTTCACCAACATGCAGTGTTTCTTTGATTGAATTAGCTCTCCACCAATATTTGCGTCTAGAGCCTTTGCATTGAGGGCTATCTGAAAATGGCTGTGGCGCTGAAGTTGCCTGTGAATGTGGAGTTGGTGGCATGTGAAACCCGCATGTGGAGCATTCGTTTGTGTGGGATGCTCTACCAGGTTCATTCCTAGATAATGCACTCAAAGGGCACTAAGCATAGAGTGTGAAAACTGAGTTTCCTTGAGAGCTGCTTGGAAGCCTGATGGTGTGTGAAGTTAGTGAGCCAAATGGAGTTGTTCTCCCACAAGAACCACTCGGCTGATCCTTCTTCAATATGCCCTTCACCAACATGCAGTGTTTCCTTGATTGAATTAGCTCTCACACCAATATTTGCGTCTAGAGCCTTTGCATTGAGGGCTATCTGAAAATGGCTGTGTAGCTGAAGTTGCCTGTGAATGTGGAGTTGGTGGCATGTGAAACCCGCATGTGGAGCATTCGTTTGTGTGGGATGCTCTACCAGGTTAATTCCTAGATAATGCACTCAAAGGGCACTAAGCATAGAGTGTGAAAACTGAGTTTCCTTGAGAGCTGCTTGGAAGCCTGATGGTGTGTGAAGTTAGTGAGCCAAATGGAGTTGTTCTCCCACAAGAACCACTCGGCTGATCCTTCTTCAATATGCCCTTCACCAACATGCAGTGTTTCTTTGATTGAATTAGCTCTCCACCAATATTTGCGTCTAGAGCCTTTGCATTGAGGGCTATCTGAAAATGGCTGTGGCGCTGAAGTTGCCTGTGAATGTGGAGTTGGTGGCATGTGAAACCCGCATGTGGAGCATTCGTTTGTGTGGGATGCTCTACCAGGTTCATTCCTAGATAATGCACTCAAAGGGCACTAAGCATAGAGTGTGAAAACTGAGTTTCCTTGAGAGCTGCTTGGAAGCCTGATGGTGTGTGAAGTTAGTGAGCCAAATGGAGTTGTTCTCCCACAAGAACCACTCGGCTGATCCTTCTTCAATATGCCCTTAACCAACATGCAGTGTTTCCTTGATTGAATTAGCTCTCCACCAATATTTGCGTCTAGAGCCTTTGCATTGAGGGCTATCTGAAAATGGCTGTGTAGCTGAAGTTGCCTGTGAATGTGGAGTTGGTGGATTGTGAAACCCGCATGTGGAGCATTCGTTTGTGTGGGATGCTCTACCAGGTTCATTATTACATAATGCACTCAAAGGGCACTAAGCATAGAGTGTGAAAACTGAGTTTCCTTGAGAGCTGCTTGGAAGCCTGATGGTGTGTGAAGTTAGTGAGCCAAATGGAGTTGTTCTCCCACAAGAACCACTCGGCTGATCCTTCTTCAATATGCCCTTCACCAACATGCAGTGTTTCCTTGATTGAATTAGCTCTCACACCAATATTTGCGTCTAGAGCCTTTGCATTGAGGGCTATCTGAAAATGGCTGTGGCACTGAAGTTGCCTGTGAATGTGGAGTTGGTGGCATGTGAAACCCGCATGTGGAGCATTCGTTTGTGTGGGATGCTCTACCAGGTTAATTCCTAGATAATGCACTCAAAGTGCGCTAAGCATAGAGTGTGAAAACTGAGTTTCCTTGAGAGCTGCTTGGAAGCCTGATGGTGTGTGAAGTTAGTGAGCCAAATGGAGTTGTTCTCCCACAAGAACCACTCGGCTGATCCTTCTTCAATATGCCCTTCACCAACATGCAGTGTGTCTTTGATTGAATTAGCTCTCACACCAATATTTGCGTCTAGAGCCTTTGCATTGAGGGCTATCTGAAAACGGCTGTGGCGCTGAAGTTGCCTGAGAATGTGGAGTTGGTGGCATGTGAAACCCGCATGTGGAGCATTCGTTTGTGTGGGATGCTCTACCAGGTTCATTCCTAGATAATGCACTCAAAGGGCACTAAGCATAGAGTGTGAAAACTGAGTTTCCTTGAGAGCTGCTTGGAAGCCTGATGGTGTGTGAAGTTAGTGAGCCAAATGGAGTTGTTCTCCCACAAGAACCACTCGGCTGATCCTTCTTCAATATGCCCTTCACCAACATGCAGTGTTTCCTTGATTGAATTAGCTCTCACACCAATATTTGCGTCTAGAGCCTTTGCATTGAGGGCTATCTGAAAACGGCTGTGGCGCTGAAGTTGCCTGTGAATGTGGAGTTGGTGGCATGTGAAACCCGCATGTGGAGCATTGGTTTGTGTGGGATGCTCACGAAGCTTCATTTCAGTCCTAGGCACTCAAAGGGCACTAAGCATAGAGTGTGAAAACTGAGTTTCCTTGAGAGCTGCTTGGAAGCCTGATGGTGTGTGAAGTTAGTGAGCCAAATGGAGTTGTTCTCCCACAAGAACCACTCGGCTGATCCTTCTTCAATATGCCCTTCACCAACATGCAGTGTTTCCTTGATTGAATTAGCTCTCCACCAATATTTGCGTCTAGAGCCTTTGCATTGAGGGCTATCTGAAAATGGCTGTGTAGCTGAAGTTGCCTGTGAATGTGGAGTTGGTGGCATGTGAAACCCGCATGTGGAGCATTCGTTTGTGTGGGATGCTCCACCAGGTTCATTCCTAGATAATGCACTCAAAGGGCACTAAGCATAGAGTGTGAAAAACTGAGTTTCCTTGAGAGCTGCTTGGAAGCCTGATGGTGTGTGAAGTTAGTGAGCCAAATGGAGTTGTTCTCCCACAAGAACCACTCGGCTGATCCTTCTTCAATATGCCCTTCACCAACATGCAGTGTTTCTTTGATTGAATTAGCTCTCCACCAATATTTGCGTCTAGAGCCTTTGCATTGAGGGCTATCTGAAAATGGCTGTGGCGCTGAAGTTGCCTGTGAATGTGGAGTTGGTGGCATGTGAAACCCGCATGTGGAGCATTCGTTTGTGTGGGATGCTCACGAAGCTTCATTTCAGTCCTAGGCACTCAAAGGGCACTAAGCATAGAGTGTGAAAACTGAGTTTCCTTGAGAGCTGCTTGGAAGCCTGATGGTGTGTGAAGTTAGTGAGCCAAATGGAGTTGTTCTCCCACAAGAACCACTCGGCTGATCCTTCTTCAATATGCCCTTCACCAACATGGAATGTTTCCTTGATTGAATTAACTCTCACAACCAATATTTGCGTCTAGAGCCTTTGCATTGAGGGCTATCTGAAAACGGCTGTGGCGCTGAAGTTGCCTGTGAATGTGGAGTTGGTGGCATGTGAAACCCGCATGTGGAGCATTGGTTTGTGTGGGATGCTCACGAAGCTTCATTTCAGTCCTAGGCACTCAAAGGGCACTAAGCATAGAGTGTGAAAACTGAGTTCCTTGAGAGCTGCTTGGAAGCCTGATGGTGTGTGAAGTTAGTGAGCCAAATGGAGTTGTTCTCCCACAAGAACCACTCGGCTGATCCTTCTTCAATATGCCCTTCACCAACATGCAGTGTTTCCTTGATTGAATTAGCTCTCACACCAATATTTGCGTCTAGAGCCTTTGCATTGAGGGCTATCTGAAAACGGCTGTGGCGCTGAAGTTGCCTGTGAATGTGGAGTTGGTGGCATGTGAAACCCGCATGTGGAGCATTCGTTTGTGTGGGATGCTCACCAAGCTTCATTTCAGTCCTAGGCACTCAAAGGGCACTAAGCATAGAGTGTGAAAACTGAGTTTCCTTGAGAGCTGCTTGGAAGCCTGATGGTGTGTGAAGTTAGTGAGCCAAATGGAGTTGTTCTCCCACAAGAACCACTCGGCTGATCCTTCTTCAATATGCCCTTCACCAACATGCAGTGTTTCCTTGATTGAATTAGCTCTCACACCAATATTTGCGTCTAGAGCCTTTGCATTGAGGGCTATCTGAAAACGGCTGTGGCGCTGAAGTTGCCTGTGATTGTGGAGTTGGTGGCATGTGAAACCCGCATGTTGAGCATTGGTTTTCTGTGGGATGCTCACGAAGCTTCATTTCAGTCCTAGGCACTCAAAGGGCACTAAGCATAGAGTGTGAAAAACTGAGTTTCCTTGAGAGCTGCTTGGAAGCCTGATGGTGTGTGAAGTTAGTGAGCCAAATGGAGTTGTTCTCCCACAAGAACCACTCGGATGATCCCTTCTTCAATATGCCCTTCACCAACATGCAGTGTGTCTTTGATTGAATTAGCTCTCCACCAATATTTGCGTCTAGAGCCTTTGCATTGAGGGCTATCTGAAAATGGCTGTGGCGCTGAAGTTGCCTGAGAATGTGGAGTTGGTGGCATGTGAAACCCGCATGTGGAGCATTGGTTTGTGTGGGATGCTCACGAAGATTCATTTCAGTCCTAGGCACTCAAAGGGCACTAAGCATAGAGTGTGAAAACTGAGTTTCCTTGAGAGCTGCTTGGAAGCCTGATGGTGTGTGAAGTTTAGTGAGCCAAATGGAGTTGTTCTCCCACAAGAACCACTCGGCTGATCCTTCTTCAATATGCCCATCACCAACATGCAGTGTTTCCTTGATTGAATTAGCTCTCACACCAATATTTGCGTCTAGAGCCTTTGCATTGAGGGCTATCTGTCTGAAAATGGCTGTGTAGCTGAAGTTGCCTGTGAATGTGGAGTTGGTGGCATGTGAAACCCGCATGTGGAGCATTCGTTTGTGTGGGATGCTCTACCAGGTTCATTCCTAGATAATGCACTCAAAGGGCACTAAGCATAGAGTGTGAAAACTGAGTTTCCTTGAGAGCTGCTTGGAAGCCTGATGGTGTGTGAAGTTAGTGAGCCAAATGGAGTTGTTCTCCCACAAGAACCACTCGGCTGATCCTTCTTCAATATGCCCTTCACCAACATTGCAGTGTTTCCTTGATTGAATTAGCTCTCACACCAATATTTGCGTCTAGAGCCTTTGCATTGAGGGCTATCTGAAAATGGCTGTGGCGCTGAAGTTGCCTGTGAATGTGGAGTTGGTGGCATGTGAAACCCGCATGTGGAGCATTCGTTTGTGTGGGATGCTCTACCAGGTTCATTCCTAGATAATGCACTCAAAGGGCACTAAGCATAGAGTGTGAAAACTGAGTTTCCTTGAGAGCTGCTTGGAAGCCTGATGGTGTGTGAAGTTAGTGAGCCAAATGGAGTTGTTCTCCCACAAAAACCACTCAGCTGATCCTTCTTCAATATGCCCTTCACCAACATGCAGTGTTTCCTTGATTGAATTAGCTCTCACACCAATATTTGCGTCTAGAGCCTTTGCATTGAGGGCTATCTGAAAACGGCTGTGGCGCTGAAGTTGCCTGTGAATGTGGAGTGGGTGGCATGTGAAACCCGCATGTGGAGCCTTGGTTTTTGTGGGATGCTCACGAAGCTTCATTTCAGTCCTAGGCACTCAAAGGGCACTAAGCATAGAGTGTGAAAACTGAGTTTCCTTGAGAGCTGCTTGGAAGCCTGATGGTGTGTGAAGTTAGTGAGCCAAATGGAGTTGTTCTCCCACAAGAACCACTCGGCTGATCCTTCTTCAATATGCCCTTCACCAACATGCAGTGTTTCCTTGATTGAATTAGCTCTCACACCAATATTTGCGTCTAGAGCCTTTGCATTGAGGGCTATCTGAAAACGGCTGTGACGCTGAAGTTGCCTGTGAATGTGGAGTGGGTGGCATGTGAAACCCGCATGTGGAGCCTTGGTTTTTGTGGGATGCTCTACCAGGTTCATTCCTATATAATGCACTCAAAGGGCACTAAGCATAGAGTGTGAAAACTGAGTTTCCTTGAGAGCTGCTTGGAAGCCTGATGGTGTGTGAAGTTAGTGAGCCAAATGGAGTTGTTCTCCCACAAGAACCACTCGGCTGATCCTTCTTCAATATGCCCTTCACCAACATGCAGTGTTTCCTTGATTGAATTAGCTCTCCACCAATATTTGCGTCTAGAGCCTTTGCATTGAGGGCTATCTGAAAATGGCTGTGTAGCTGAAGTTGCCTGTGAATGTGGAGTTGGTGGCATGCGAAACCCGCATGTGGAGCATTCGTTTGTGTGGGATGCTCTACCATGTTCATTCCTAGATAATGCACTCAAAGGGCACTAAGCATAGAGTGTGAAAACTGAGTTTCCTTGAGAGCTGCTTGGAAGCCTGATGGTGTGTGAAGTTAGTGAGCCAAATGGAGTTGTTCTCCCACAAGAACCACTCGGCTGATCCTTCTTCAATATGCCCTTCACCAACATGCAGTGTTTCTTTGATTGAATTAGCTCTCCACCAATATTTGCGTCTAGAGCCTTTGCATTGAGGGCTATCTGAAAATGGCTGTGGCGCTGAAGTTGCCTGTGAATGTGGAGTTGGTGGCATGTGAAACCCGCATGTGGAGCATTCGTTTGTGTGGGATGCTCACGAAGCTTCATTTCAGTCCTAGGCACTCAAAGGGCACTAAGCATAGAGTGAAAACTGAGTTTCCTTGAGAGCTGCTTGGAAGCCTGATGGTGTGTGAAGTTAGTGAGCCAAATGGAGTTGTTCTCCCACAAGAACCACTCGGCTGATCCTTCTTCAAAATGCCCTTCACCAACATGCAGTGTTTCCTTGATTGAATTAGCTCTCCACCAATATTTGCGTCTAGAGCCTTTGCATTGAGGGCTATCTGCAAACGGCTGTGGCGCTGAAGTTGCCTGTGAATGTGGAGTTGGTGGCATGTGAAACCCGCATGTGGAGCATTCGTTTGTGTGGGATGCTCTACCAGGTTCATTCCTAGATAATGCACTCAAAGGGCACTAAGCATAGAGTGTGAAAACTGAGTTTCCTTGAGAGCTGCTTGGAAGCCTGATGGTGTGTGAAGTTAGTGAGCCAAATGGAGTTGTTCTCCCACAAGAACCACTCGGCTGATCCTTCTTCAATATGCCCTTCACCAACATGCAGTGTTTCTTTGATTGAATTAGCTCTCCACCAATATTTGCGTCTAGAGCCTTTGCATTGAGGGCTATCTGAAAATGGCTGTGGCGCTGAAGTTGCCTGTGAATGTGGAGTTGGTGGCATGTGAAACCCGCATGTGGAGCATTCGTTTGTGTGGGATGCTCACGAAGCTTCATTTCAGTCCTAGGCACTCAAAGGGCACTAAGCATAGAGTGTGAAAACTGAGTTTCCTTGAGAGCTGCTTGGAAGCCTGATGGTGTGTGAAGTTAGTGAGCCAAATGGAGTTGTTCTCCCACAAGAACCACTCGGCTGATCCTTCTTCAATATGCCCTTCACCAACATGCAGTGTTTCCTTGATTGAATTAGCTCTCACACCAATATTTGCGTCTAGAGCCTTTGCATTGAGGGCTATCTGAAAACGGCTGTGGCGCTGAAGTTGCCTGTGAATGTGGAGTTGGTGGCATGTGAAACCCGCATGTGGAGCATTGGTTTGTGTGGGCTGCTCACGAAGCTTCATTTCAGTCCTAGGCACTCAAAGGGCACTAAGCATAGAGTGTGAAAACTGAGTTTCCTTGAGAGCTGCTTGGAAGCCTGATGGTGTGTGAAGTTAGTGAGCCAAATGGAGTTGTTCTCCCAAAAGAACCACTCGGCTGATCGTTCTTCAATATGCCCTTCACCAACATGCAGTGTTTCTTTGATTGAATTAGCTCTCCACCAATATTTGCGTCTAGAGCCTTTGCATTGAGGGCTATCTGAAAACGGCTGTGGCGCTGAAGTTGCCTGTGAATGTGGAGTTGGTGGCATGTGAAACCCGCATGTGGAGCATTGGTTTGTGTGGGCTGCTCACGAAGCTTCATTTCAGTCCTAGGCACTCAAAGGGCACTAAGCATAGAGTGTGAAAACTGAGTTTCCTTGAGAGCTGCTTGGAAGCCTGATGGTGTGTGAAGTTAGTGAGCCAAATGGAGTTGTTCTCCCACAAGAACCACTCGGCTGATCCTTTTTCAATATTCCCTTCACCAACATGCAGTGTTTCCTTGATTGAATTAGCTCTCACACCAATATTTGCGTCTAGAGCCTTTGCATTGAGGGCTATCTGAAAACGGCTGTGGCGCTGAAGTTGCCTGTGAATGTGGAGTGGGTGGCATGTGAAACCCGCATGTGGAGCCTTGGTTTTTGTGGGATGCTGTACCAGGTTCATTCCTATATAATGCACTCAAAGGGCACTAAGCATAGAGTGTGAAAACTGAGTTTCCTTGAGAGCTGCTTGGAAGCCTGATGGTGGGTGAAGTTAGTGAGCCAAATGGAGTTGTTCTCCCACAAGAACCACTCGGCTGATCCTTCTTCAACATGCCCTTCACCAACATGCAGTGTTTCTTTGATTGAAATAGCTCTCCACCAATATTTGCGTCTAGAGCCTTTGCATTGAGGGCTATCTGAAAATGGCTATGGCGCTGAAGTTGCCTGTGAATGTGGAGTTGGTGGCATGTGAAACCCGCATGTGGAGCATTCGTTTGTGTGGGATGCTCTACCAGGTTCATTCCTAGATAATGCACTCAAAGGGCACTAAGCATAGAGTGTGAAAACTGAGTTTCCTTGAGAGCTGCTTGGAAGCCTGATGGTGTGTGAAGTTAGTGAGCCAAATGGAGTTGTTCTCCCACAAGAACCACTCGGCTGATCCTTCTTCAATATGCCCTTCACCAACATGCAGTGTTTCCTTGATTGAATTAGCTCTCACACCAATATTTGCGTCTAGAGCCTTTGCATTGAGGGCTATCTGAAAACGGCTGTGGCGCTGAAGTTGCCTGTGAATGTGGAGTTGGTGGCATGTGAAACCCGCATGTGGAGCATTGGTTTGTGTGGGCTGCTCACGAAGCTTCATTTCAGTCCTAGGCACTCAAAGGGCACTAAGCATAGAGTGTGAAAACTGAGTTTCCTTGAGAGCTGCTTGGAAGCCTGATGGTGTGTGAAGTTAGTGAGCCAAATGGAGTTGTTCTCCCAAAAGAACCACTCGGCTGATCGTTCTTCAATATGTCCTTCACCAACATGCAGTGTTTCTTTGATTGAATTAGCTCTCCACCAATATTTGCGTCTAGAGCCTTTGCATTGAGGGCTATCTGAAAACGGCTGTGGCGCTGAAGTTGCCTGTGAATGTGGAGTTGGTGGCATGTGAAACCCGCATGTGGAGCATTGGTTTGTGTGGGCTGCTCACGAAGCTTCATTTCAGTCCTAGGCACTCAAAGGGCACTAAGCATAGAGTGTGAAAACTGAGTTTCCTTGAGAGCTGCTTGGAAGCCTGATGGTGTGTGAAGTTAGTGAGCCAAATGGAGTTGTTCTCCCACAAGAACCACTCGGCTGATCCTTTTTCAATATTCCTTCACCAACATGCAGTGTTTCCTTGATTGAATTAGCTCTCACACCAATATTTGCGTCTAGAGCCTTTGCATTGAGGGCTATCTGAAAACGGCTGTGGCGCTGAAGTTGCCTGTGAATGTGGAGTGGGTGGCATGTGAAACCCGCATGTGGAGCCTTGGTTTTTGTGGGATGCTGTACCAGGTTCATTCCTATATAATGCACTCAAAGGGCACTAAGCATAGAGTGTGAAAACTGAGTTTCCTTGAGAGCTGCTTGGAAGCCTGATGGTGGGTGAAGTTAGTGAGCCAAATGGAGTTGTTCTCCCACAAGAACCACTCGGCTGATCCTTCTTCAACATGCCCTTCACCAACATGCAGTGTTTCTTTGATTGAAATAGCTCTCCACCAATATTTGCGTCTAGAGCCTTTGCATTGAGGGCTATCTGAAAATGGCTATGGCGCTGAAGTTGCCTGTGAATGTGGAGTTGGTGGCATGTGAAACCCGCATGTGGAGCATTCGTTTGTGTGGGATGCTCTACCAGGTTCATTCCTAGATAATGCACTCAAAGGGCACTAAGCATAGAGTGTGAAAACTGAGTTTCCTTGAGAGCTGCTTGGAAGCCTGATGGTGTGTGAAGTTAGTGAGCCAAATGGAGTTGTTCTCCACAAGAACCACTCGGCTGATCCTTCTTCAATATGCCCTTCACCAACATGCAGTGTTTCTTTGATTGAATTAGCTCTCCACCAATATTTGCGTCTAGAGCCTTTGCATTGAGGGCTATCTGAAAAAGGCTGTGGCGCTGAAGTTGCCTGTGAATGTGGAGTTGGTGGCATGTGAAACCCGCATGTGGAGCATTGGTTTGTGTGGGATGCTTACCAAGCTTCATTTCAGTCCTAGGCACTCAAAGGGCACTAAGCATAGAGTGTGAAAACTGAGTTTCCTTGAGAGCTGCTTGGAAGCCTGATGGTGTGTGAAGTTAGTGAGTCAAATGGAGTTGTTCTCCCACAAGAACCACTCGGCTGATCCTTCTTCAATATGCCCTTCACCAACATGCAGTGTGTCTTTGATTGAATTAGCTCTCACACCAATATTTGCGTCTAGAGCCTTTGCATTGAGGGCTATCTGAAAACGGCTGTGGCGCTGAAGTTGCCTGTGAATGTGGAGTTGGTGGCATGTGAAACCCGCATGTGGAGCATTCGTTTGTGTGGGATGCTCACGAAGCTTCATTTCAGTCCTAGGCACTCAAAGGGCACTAAGCATAGAGTGTGAAAACTGAGTTTCCTTGAGAGCTGCTTGGAAGCCTGATGGTGTGTGAAGTTAGTGAGCCAAATGGAGTTGTTCTCCCACAAGAACCACTCGGCTGATCCTTCTTCAATATGCCCTTCACCAACATGCAGTGTTTCCTTGATTGAATTAGCTCTCCACCAATATTTGCGTCTAGAGCCTTTGCATTGAGGGCTATCTGAAAATGGCTGTGTAGCTGAAGTTGCCTGTGAATGTGGAGTTGGTGGCATGTGAAACCCGCATGTGGAGCATTCGTTTGTGTGGGATGCTCTACCAGGTTCATTCCTAGATAATGCACTCAAAGGGCACTAAGCATAGAGTGTGAAAACTGAGTTTCCTTGAGAGCTGCTTGGAAGCCTGATGGTGTGTGAAGTTAGTGAGCCAAATGGAGTTGTTCTCCCACAAGAACCACTCGGCTGATCCTTCTTCAATATGCCCTTCACCAACATGCAGTTTTTCTTTGATTGAATTAGCTCTCCACCAATATTTGCGTCTAGAGCCTTTGCATTGAGGGCTATCTGAAAATGGCTGTGGCGCTGAAGTTGCCTGTGAATGTGGAGTTGGTGGCATGTGAAACCCGCATGTGGAGCATTGGTTTGTGTGGGCTGCTCACGAAGCTTCATTTCAGTCCTAGGCACTCAAAGGGCACTAAGCATAGAGTGTGAAAACTGAGTTTCCTTGAGAGCTGCTTGGAAGCCTGATGGTGTGTGAAGTTAGTGAGCCAAATGGAGTTGTTCTCCCACAAGAACCACTCGGCTGATCCTTCTTCAATATGCCCTTCACCAACATGCAGTGTTTCCTTGATTGAATTAGCTCTCACACCAATATTTGCGTCTAGAGCCTTTGCATTGAGGGCTATCTGAAAACGGCTGTGGCGCTGAAGTTGCCTGTGAATGTGGAGTTGGTGGCATGTGAAACCCGCATGTGGAGCATTCGTTTGTGTGGGATGCTCACCAAGCTTCATTTCAGTCCTAGGCACTCAAATGGCACTAAGCATAGAGTGTGAAAACTGAGTTTCCTTGAGAGCTGCTTGGAAGCCTGATGGTGTGTGAAGTTAGTGAGCCAAATGGAGTTGTTCTCCCACAAGAACCACTCGGCTGATCCTTCTTCAATATGCCCTTCACCAACATGCAGTGTTTCCTTGATTGAATTAGCTCTCACACCAATATTTGCGTCTAGAGCCTTTGCATTGAGGGCTATCTGCAAACGGCTGTGGCGCTGAAGTTGCCTGTGAATGTGGAGTTGGTGGCATGTGAAACCCGCATGTTGAGCATTCTTTTCTGTAGGATGCTCACGAAGCTTCATTTCAGTCCTAGGCACTCAAAGGGCACTAAGCATAGAGTGTGAAAACTGAGTTTCCTTGAGAGCTGCTTGGAAGCCTGATGGTGTGTGAAGTTAGTGAGCCAAATGGAGTTGTTCTCCCACAAGAACCACTCGGATGATCCTTCTTCAATATGCCCTTAACCAACATGCAGTGTTTCCTTGATTGAATTAGCTCTCACACCAATATTTGCGTCTAGAGCCTTTGCATTGAGGGCTATCTGAAAATGGCTGTGGCGCTGAAGTTGCCTGAGAATGTGGAGTTGGTGGCATGTGAAACCCGCATGTGGAGCATTGGTTTGTGTGGGATGCTCACGAAGATTCATTTCAGTCCTAGGCACTCAAAGGGCACTAAGCATAGAGTGTGAAAACTGAGTTTCCTTGAGAGCTGCTTGGAAGCCTGATGGTGTGTGAATTTAGTGAGCCAAATGGAGTTGTTCTCCCACAAGAACCACTCGGCTGATCCTTCTTCAATATGCCCTTCACCAACATGCAGTGTTTCCTTGATTGAATTAGCTCTCCACCAATATTTGCGTCTAGAGCCTTTGCATTGAGGGCTATCTGAAAATGGCTGTGTAGCTGAAGTTGCCTGTGAATGTGGAGTTGGTGGCATGTGAAACCCGCATGTGGAGCATTCGTTTGTGTGGGATGCTCTACCAGGTTCATTCCTAGATAATGCACTCAAAGAGCACTAAGCATAGAGTGTGAAAACTGAGTTTCCTTGAGAGCTGCTTGGAAGCCTGATGGTGTGTGAAGTTAGTGAGCCAAATGGAGTTGTTCTCCCACAAGAACCACTCGGCTGATCCTTCTTCAATATGCCCTTCACCAACATGCAGTGTTTCTTTGATTGAATTAGCTCTCCACCAATATTTGCGTCTAGAGCCTTTGCATTGAGGGCTATCTGAAAACGGCTGTGGCGCTGAAGTTGCCTGTGAATGTGGAGTTGGTGGCATGTGAAACCCGCATGTGGAGCATTGGTTTGTGTGGGATGCTCACGAAGCTTCATTTCAGTCCTAGGCACTCAAAGGGCACTAAGCATAGAGTGTGAAAACTGAGTTTCCTTGAGAGCTGCTTGGAAGCCTGATGGTGTGTGAAGTTAGTGAGCCAAATGGAGTTGTTCTCCCACAAGAACCACTCGGCTGATCCTTCTTCAATATGCCCTTCACCAACATGCAGTGTTTCCTTGATTGAATTAGCTCTCACACCAATATTTGCGTCTAGAGCCTTTGCATTGAGGGCTATCTGAAAATGGCTGTGGCGCTGAAGTTGCCTGTGAATGTGGAGTTGGTGGCATGTGAAACCCGAATGTGGAGCATTCGTTTGTGTGGGATGCTCTACCAGGTTCATTCCTAGATAATGCACTCAAAGGGCACTAAGCATAGAGTGTGAAAACTGAGTTTCCTTGAGAGCTGCTTGGAAGCCTGATGGTGTGTGAAGTTAGTGAGCCAAATGGAGTTGTTCTCCCACAAGAACCACTCGGCTGATCCTTCTTCAATATGCCCTTCACCAACATGCAGTGTTTCCTTGATTGAATTAGCTCTCACACCAATATTTGCGTCTAGAGCCTTTGCATTGAGGGCTATCTGAAAACGGCTGTGGCGCTGAAGTTGCCTGTGAATGTGGAGTGGGTGGCATGTGAAACCCGCATGTGGAGCCTTGGTTTTTGTGGGATGCTCACGAAGCTTCATTTCAGTCCTAGGCACTCAAAGGGCACTAAGCATAGAGTGTGAAAACTGAGTTTCCTTGAGAGCTGCTTGGAAGCCTGATGGTGTGTGAAGTTAGTGAGCCAAATGGAGTTGTTCTCCCACAAGAACCACTCGGCTGATCCTTCTTCAATATGCCCTTCACCAACATGCAGTGTTTCTTTGATTGAATTAGCTCTCCACCAATATTTGCGTCTAGAGCCTTTGCATTGAGGGCTATCTGAAAACGGCTGTGGCGCTGAAGTTGCCTGTGAATGTGGAGTTGGTGGCATGTGAAACCCGCATGTGGAGCATTGGTTTGTGTGGGCTGCTCACGAAGCTTCATTTCAGTCCTAGGCACTCAAAGGGCACTAAGCATAGAGTGTGAAAACTGAGTTTCCTTGAGAGCTGCTTGGAAGCCTGATGGTGTGTGAAGTTAGTGAGTCAAATGGAGTTGTTCTCCCACAAGAACCACTTGACTGATCCTTCTTCAATATGCCCTTCACCAACAGGCAGTGTTTCCTTGATTGAATTAGCTCTCACACCAATATTTGCGTCTAGAGCCTTTGCATTGATGGCTATCTGAAAATGGCTGTGGCGCTGAAGTTGCCTGTGAATGTGGAGTTGGTGGCATGTGAAACCCGCATGTGGAGCATTGGTTTGTGTGGGATGCTCACGAAGCTTCATTTCAGTCCTAGACACTCAAAGGGCACTAAGCATAGAGTGTGAAAACTGAGTTTCCTTGAGAGCTGCTTGGAAGCCTGATGGTGTGTGAAGTTAGTGAGCCAAATGGAGTTGTTCTCCCACAAGAACCACTCTGCTGATCCTTCTTCAATATGCCCTTCACCAACATGCAGTGTTTCCTTGATTGAATTAGCTCTCACACCAATATTTGCGTCTAGAGCCTTTGCATTGAGGGCTATCTGAAAACGGCTGTGGCGCTGAAGTTGCCTGTGAATGTGGAGTTGGTGGCATGTGAAAACCGCATGTGGAGCATTGGTTTGTGTGGGATGCTCACCAAGCTTCATTTCAGTCCTAGGCACTCAAAGGGCACTAAGCATAGAGTGTGAAAACTGAGTTTCCTTGAGAGCTGCTTGGAAGCCTGATGGTGTGTGAAGTTAGTGAGCCAAATGGAGTTGTTCTCCCACAAGAACCACTCTGCTGATCTTTCTTCAATATGCCCTTCACCAACATGCAGTGTTTCCTTGATTGAATTAGCTCTCACACCAATATTTGCGTCTAGAGCCTTTGCATTGAGGGCTATCTGAAAATGGCTGTGGCGCTGAAGTTGCCTGTGAATGTGGAGTTGGTGGCATGTGAAACCCGCATGTGGAGCACTCGTTTGTGTGGGATGCTCTACCAGGTTCATTCCTAGATAATGCACTCAAAGGGCACTAAGCATAGAGTGTGAAAACTGAGTTTCCTTGAGAGCTGCTTGGAAGCCTGATGGTGTGTGAAGTTAGTGAGCCAAATGGAGTTGTTCTCCCACAAGAACCACTCGGCTGATCCTTCTTCAATATGCCCTTCACCAACATGCAGTGTTTCCTTGATTGAATTAGCTCTCACACCAATATTTGCGTCTAGAGCCTTTGCATTGAGGGCTATCTGAAAACGGCTGTGGCGCTGAAGTTGCCTGTGAATGTGGAGTTGGTGGCATGTGAAAACCGCATGTGGAGCATTGGTTTGTGTGGGATGCTCACCAAGCTTCATTTCAGTCCTAGGCACTCAAAGGGCACTAAGCATAGAGTGTGAAAACTGAGTTTCCTTGAGAGCTGCTTGGAAGCCTGATGGTGTGTGAAGTTAGTGAGCCAAATGGAGTTGTTCTCCCACAAGAACCACTCTGCTGATCCTTCTTCAATATGCCCTTCACCAACATGCAGTGTTTCCTTGATTGAATTAGCTCTCACACCAATATTTGCGTCTAGAGCCTTTGCATTGAGGGCTATCTGAAAATGGCTGTGGCGCTGAAGTTGCCTGTGAATGTGGAGTTGGTGGCATGTGAAACCCGCATGTGGAGCATTGGTTTGTGTGGGATGCTCTACCAGGTTCATTCCTAGATAATGCACTCAAAGGGCACTAAGCATAGAGTGTGAAAACTGAGTTTCCTTGAGAGCTGCTTGGAAGCCTGATGGTGTGTGAAGTTAGTGAGCCAAATGGAGTTGTTCTCCCACAAGAACCACTCGGCTGATCCTTCTTCAATATGCCCTTCACCAACATGCAGTGTTTCCTTGATTGAATTAGCTCTCGCACCAATATTTGCGTCTAGAGCCTTTGCATTGAGGGCTATCTGAAAACGGCTGTGGCGCTGAAGTTGCCTGTGAATGTGGAGTGGGTGGCATGTGAAACCCGCATGTGGAGCATTGGTTTGTGTGGGATGCTCACGAAGCTTCATTTCAGTCCTAGGCACTCAAAGGGCACTAAGCATAGAGTGTGAAAACTGAGTTTCCTTGAGAGCTGCTTGGAAGCCTGATGGTGTGTGAAGTTAGTGAGCCAAATGGAGTTGTTCTCCCACAAGAACCACTCTGCTGATCCTTCTTCAATATGCCCTTCACCAACATGCAGTGTTTCCTTGATTGAATTAGCTCTCACACCAATATTTGCGTCTAGAGCCTTTGCATTGAGGGCTATCTGAAAACGGCTGTGGCGCTGAAGTTGCCTGTGAATGTGGAGTTGGTGGCATGTGAAAACCGCATGTGGAGCATTGGTTTGTGTGGGATGCTCACCAAGCTTCATTTCAGTCCTAGGCACTCAAAGGGCACTAAGCATAGAGTGTGAAAACTGAGTTTCCTTGAGAGCTGCTTGGAAGCCTGATGGTGTGTGAAGTTAGTGAGCCAAATGGAGTTGTTCTCCCACAAGAACCACTCTGCTGATCCTTCTTCAATATGCCCTTCACCAACATGCAGTGTTTCCTTGATTGAATTAGCTCTCACACCAATATTTGCATCTAGAGCCTTTGCACTGAGGGCTATCTGAAAATGGCTGTGGCGCTGAAGTTGCCTGTGAATGTGGAGTTGGTGGCATGTGAAACCCGCATGTGGAGCACTCGTTTGTGTGGGATGCTCTACCAGGTTCATTCCTAGATAATGCACTCAAAGGGCACTAAGCATAGAGTGTGAAAACTGAGTTTCCTTGAGAGCTGCTTGGAAGCCTGATGGTGTGTGAAGTTAGTGAGCCAAATGGAGTTGTTCTCCCACAAGAACCACTCTGCTGATCGTTCTTCAATATGCCCTTCACCAACATGCAGTGTTTCCTTGATTGAATTGGCTCTCACACCAATATTTGCGTCTAGAGCCTTTGCATTGAGGGCTATCTGAAAACGGCTGTGGCACTGAAGTTGCCTGTGAATGTGGAGTTGGTGGCATGTGAAACCCGCATGTGGAGCATTGGTTTGTGTGGGATGCTCACGAAGCTTCATTTCAGTCCTAGGCACTCAAAGGGCACTAAGCATAGAGTGTGAAAACTGAGTTTCCTTGAGAGCTGCTTGGAAGCCTGATGGTGTGTGAAGTTAGTGAGCCAAATGGAGTTGTTCTCCCACAAGAACCACTCGGCTGATCCTTCTTCAATATGCCCTTCACCAACATGCAGTGTTTCCTTGATTGAATTAGCTCTCACACCAATATTTGCGTCTAGAGCCTTTGCATTGAGGGCTATCTGAAAACGGCTGTGGCGCTGAAGTTGCCTGTGAATGTGGAGTTGGTGGCATGTGAAACCCGCATGTGGAGCATTGGTTTGTGTGGGATGCTCACAAAGCTTCATTTCAGTCCTAGGCACACAAAGGGCACTAAGCATAGAGTGTGAAAACTGAGTTTCCTTGAGAGCTGCTTGGAAGCCTGAGGGTGTGTGAAGTTAGTGAGCCAAATGGAGTTGTTCTCCCACAAGAACCACTCGGCTGATCCTTCTTCAATATGCCCTTCACCAACATGCAGTGTTTCTTTGATTGAATTAGCTCTCCACCAATATTTGCGTCTAGAGCCTTTGCATTGAGGGTTATCTGAAAACGGCTGTGGCGCTGAAGTTGCCTGTGAATGTGGAGTTGGTGGCATGTGAAACCCGCATGTGGAGCATTGGTTTGTGTGGGATGCTCACGAAGATTTCTTTTCAGTCCTAGGCACTCAAAGGGCACTAAGCATAGAGTGTGAAAACTGAGTTTCCTTGAGAGCTGCTTGGAAGCCTGATGGTGTGTGAAGTTAGTGAGCCAAATGGAGTTGTTCTCCCACAAGAACCACTCGGCTGATCCTTCTTCAATATGCCCTTCACCAACATGCAGTGTTTCCTTGATTGAATTAGCTCTCACACCAATATTTGCGTCTAGAGCCTTTGCATTGAGGGCTATCTGAAAATGGCTGTGGCGCTGAAGTTGCCTGTGAATGTGGAGTTGGTGGCATGTGAAACCCGCATGTGGAGCATTCGTTTGTGTGGGATGCTCTACCAGGTTCATTCCTAGATAATGCACTCAAAGGGCACTAAGCATAGAGTGTGAAAACTGAGTTTCCTTGAGAGCTGCTTGGAAGCCTGATGGTGTGTGAAGTTAGTGAGCCAAATGGAGTTGTTCTCCCACAAGAACCACTCGGCTGATCCTTCTTCAATATGCCCTTCACCAACATGCAGTGTTTCTTTGATTGAATTAGCTCTCCACCAATATTTGCGTCTAGAGCCTTTGCATTGAGGGCTATCTGAAAATGGCTGTGGCGCTGAAGTTGCCTGTGAATGTGGAGTTGGTGGCATGTGAAACCCGCATGTGGAGCATTCGTTTGTGTGGGATGCTCTACCAGGTTCATTCCTAGATAATGCACTCAAAGGGCACTAAGCATAGAGTGTGAAAACTGAGTTTCCTTGAGAGCTGCTTGGAAGCCTGATGGTGTGTGAAGTTAGTGAGCCAAATGGAGTTGTTCTCACACAAGAACCACTCGGCTGATCCTTCTTCAATATGCCCTTCACCAACATGCAGTGTTTCTTTGATTGAATTAGCTCTCCACCAATATGTGCGTCTAGAGCCTTTGCATTGAGGGCTATTTGAAAACGGCTGTGGCGCTGAAGTTGCCTGTGAATGTGGAGTTGGTGGCATGTGAAACCCGCATGTGGAGCATTGGTTTGTGTGGGATGCTCACGAAGCTTCATTTCAGTCCTAGGCACTCAAAGGGCACTAAGCATAGAGTGTGAAAACTGAGTTTCCTTGAGAGCTGCTTGGAAGCCTGATGGTGTGTGAAGTTAGTGAGCCAAATGGAGTTGTTCTCCCACAAGAACCACTCGGCTGATCCTTCTTCAATATACCCTTCACCAACATGCAGTGTTTCCTTGATTGAATTAGCTCTCACACCAATATTTGCGTCTAGAGCCTTTGCATTGAGGGCTATCTGAAAACGGCTGTGGCGCTGAAGTTGCCTGTGAATGTGGAGTTGGTGGCATGTGAAACCCGCATGTGGAGCATTGGTTTGTGTGGGATGCTCACGAAGCTTCATTTCAGTCCTAGGCACTCAAACGGCACTAAGCATAGAGTGTGAAAACTGAGTTTCCTTGAGAGCTGCTTGGAAGCCTGATGGTGTGTGAAGTTAGTGAGCCAAATGGAGTTGTTCTCCCACAAGAACCACTCGGCTGATCCTTCTTCAATATGCCCTTCACCAACATGCAGTGTTTCCTTGATTGAATTAGCTCTCACACCAATATTTGCGTCTAGAGCCTTTGCATTGAGGGCTATCTGAAAACAGCTGTGGCGCTGAAGTTGCCTTTGGATGTGGAGTTGGTGGCATGTGAAACCCGCATGTGGAGCATTCTTTTCTGTGGGATGCTCACCAAGCTTCATTTCAGTCCTAGGCACTCAAATGGCACTAAGCATAGAGTGTGAAAACTGAGTTTCCTTGAGAGCTGCTTGGAAGCCTGATGGTGTGTGAAGTTAGTGAGCCAAATGGAGTTGTTCTCCCACAAGAACCACTCGGCTGATCCTTCTTCAATATGCCCTTCACCAACATGCAATGTTTCCTTCATTGAATTGGCTCTCACACCAATATTTGCGTCTAGAGCCTTTGCATTGAGGGCTATCTGAAAACGGCTGTGGCACTGAAGTTGCCTGTGAATGTGGAGTTGGTGGCATGTGAAACCCGCATGTGGAGCATTCGTTTGTGTGGGATGCTCACCAAGCTTCATTTCAGTCCTAGGCACTCAAAGGGCACTAAGCATAGAGTGTGAAAACTGAGTTTCCTTGAGAGCTGCTTGGAAGCCTGATGGTGTGTGAAGTTAGTGAGCCAAATGGAGTTGTTCTCCCACAAGAACCACTCGGCTGATCCTTCTTCAATATGCCCTTCACCAACATGCAGTGTTTCCTTGATTGAATTAGCTCTCACACCAATATTTGCGTCTAGAGCCTTTGCATTGAGGGCTATCTGAAAATGGCTGTGGCGCTGAAGTTGCCTGTGAATGTGGAGTTGGTGGCATGTGAAACTCGCATGTGGAGCATTCGTTTGTGTGGGATGCTCACGAAGCTTCATTTCAGTCCTAGGCACTCAAAGGGCACTAAGCATAGAGTGTGAAAACTGAGTTTCCTTGAGAGCTGCTTGGAAGCCTGATGGTGTGTGAAGTTAGTGAGCCAAATGGAGTTGTTCTCCCACAAGAACCACTCTGCTGATCCTTCTTCAATATGCCCTTCACCAACATGCAGTGTTTCCTTGATGGAATTAGCTCTCACACCAATATTTGCGTCTAGAGCCTTTGCATTGTGGGCTATCTGAAAACGGCTGTGGCGCTGAAGTTGCCTGTGAATGTGGAGTTGGTGGCATGTGAAACCCGCATGTGGAGCATTCGTTTGTGTGGGATGCTCTACCAGGTTCATTCCTAGATAATGCACTCAAAGGGCACTAAGCATAGAGTGTGAAAACTGAGTTTCCTTGAGAGCTGCTTGGAAGCCTGATGGTGTGTGAAGTTAGTGAGCCAAATGGAGTTGTTCTCCCACAAGAACCACTCGGCTGATCCTTCTTCAATATACCCTTCACCAACATGCAGTGTTTCCTTGATTGAATTAGCTCTCACACCAATATTTGCGTCTAGAGCCTTTGCATTGAGGGCTATCTGAAAACGGCTGTGGCGCTGAAGTTGCCTGTGAATGTGGAGTTGGTGGCATGTGAAACCCGCATGTGGAGCATTGGTTTGTGTGGGATGCTCACGAAGCTTCATTTCAGTCCTAGGCACTCAAACGGCACTAAGCATAGAGTGTGAAAACTGAGTTTCCTTGAGAGCTGCTTGGAAGCCTGATGGTGTGTGAAGTTAGTGAGCCAAATGGAGTTGTTCTCCCACAAGAACCACTCGGCTGATCCTTCTTCAATATGCCCTTCACCAACATGCAGTGTTTCCTTGATTGAATTAGCTCTCACACCAATATTTGCGTCTAGAGCCTTTGCATTGAGGGCTATCTGAAAACAGCTGTGGCGCTGAAGTTGCCTTTGGATGTGGAGTTGGTGGCATGTGAAACCCGCATGTGGAGCATTCTTTTCTGTGGGATGCTCACCAAGCTTCATTTCAGTCCTAGGCACTCAAATGGCACTAAGCATAGAGTGTGAAAACTGAGTTTCCTTGAGAGCTGCTTGGAAGCCTGATGGTGTGTGAAGTTAGTGAGCCAAATGGAGTTGTTCTCCCACAAGAACCACTCGGCTGATCCTTCTTCAATATGCCCTTCACCAACATGCAATGTTTCCTTCATTGAATTGGCTCTCACACCAATATTTGCGTCTAGAGCCTTTGCATTGAGGGCTATCTGAAAACGGCTGTGGCACTGAAGTTGCCTGTGAATGTGGAGTTGGTGGCATGTGAAACCCGCATGTGGAGCATTCGTTTGTGTGGGATGCTCACCAAGCTTCATTTCAGTCCTAGGCACTCAAAGGGCACTAAGCATAGAGTGTGAAAACTGAGTTTCCTTGAGAGCTGCTTGGAAGCCTGATGGTGTGTGAAGTTAGTGAGCCAAATGGAGTTGTTCTCCCACAAGAACCACTCGGCTGATCCTTCTTCAATATGCCCTTCACCAACATGCAGTGTTTCCTTGATTGAATTAGCTCTCACACCAATATTTGCGTCTAGAGCCTTTGCATTGAGGGCTATCTGAAAATGGCTGTGGCGCTGAAGTTGCCTTTGGATGTGGAGTTGGTGGCATGTGAAACTCGCATGTGGAGCATTCGTTTGTGTGGGATGCTCACGAAGCTTCATTTCAGTCCTAGGCACTCAAAGGGCACTAAGCATAGAGTGTGAAAACTGAGTTTCCTTGAGAGCTGCTTGGAAGCCTGATGGTGTGTGAAGTTAGTGAGCCAAATGGAGTTGTTCTCCCACAAGAACCACTCTGCTGATCCTTCTTCAATATGCCCTTCACCAACATGCAGTGTTTCCTTGATTGAATTAGCTCTCACACCAATATTTGCGTCTAGAGCCTTTGCATTGTGGGCTATCTGAAAACGGCTGTGGCGCTGAAGTTGCCTGTGAATGTGGAGTTGGTGGCATGTGAAACCCGCATGTGGAGCATTCGTTTGTGTGGGATGCTCTACCAGGTTCATTCCTAGATAATGCACTCAAAGGGCACTAAGCATAGAGTGTGAAAACTGAGTTTCCTTGAGAGCTGCTTGGAAGCCTGATGGTGTGTGAAGTTAGTGAGCCAAATGGAGTTGTTCTCCCACAAGAACCACTCGGCTGATCCTTCTTCAATATGCCCTTCAGCAACCTGCAGTGTTTCCTTGATTGAATTAGCTCTCACACCAATATTTGCGTCTAGAGCCTTTGCATTGAGGGCTATCTGAAAACGGCTGTGGCGCTGAAGTTGCCTGTGGATGTGCAGTTGGTGGCATGTGAAACCCGCATGTGGAGCATTCGTTTGTGTGGGATGCTCACCAAGCTTCATTTCAGTCCTAGGCACTCAAAGGGCACTAAGCATAGAGTGTGAAAACTGAGTTTCCTTGAGAGCTGCTTGGAAGCCTGATGGTGTGTGAAGTTAGTGAGTCAAATGGAGTTGTTCTCCCACAAGAACCACTCGGCTGATCCTTCTTCAATATGCCCTTCACCAACATGCAGTGTTTCCTTGATTGAATTAGCTCTCACACCAATATTTGCGTCTAGAGCCTTTGCATTGAGGGCTATCTGAAAACGGCTGTGGCTCTGAAGTTGCCTGTGGATGTGGAGTTGGTGGCATGTGAAACCCGCATGTGGAGCATTCGTTTGTGTGGGATGCTCTACCAGGTTCATTCCTAGATAATGCACTCAAAGGGCACTAAGCATAGAGTGTGAAAACTGAGTTTCCTTGAGAGCTGCTTGGAAGCCTGATGGTGTGTGAAGTTAGTGAGTCAAATGGAGTTGTTTTCCCACAAGAACCACTCGGCTGATCCTTCTTCAATATGCCCTTCACCAACATGCAGTGTTTCCTTGATTGAATTAGCTCTCACACCAATATTTGCGTCTAGAGCCTTTGCATTGAGGGCTATCTGAAAACGGCTGTGGCGCTGAAGTTGCCTGTGAATGTGGAGTTGGTGGCATGTGAAACCCGCATGTGGAGCATTCGTTTGTGTGGGATGCTCACCAAGCTTCATTTCAGTCCTAGGCACTCAAAGGGCACTAAGCATAGAGTGTGAAAACTGAGTTTCCTTGAGAGCTGCTTGGAAGCCTGATGGTGTGTGAAGTTAGTGAGCCAAATGGAGTTGTTCTCCCACAAGAACCACTTGCCTGATCCTTCTTCAATATGCGCTTCACCAACATGCAGTGTTTCCTTGATTGAATTAGCTCTCACACCAATATTTGCGTCTAGATCCTTTGCATTGAGGGCTATCTGAAAACGGCTGTGGTGCTGAAGTTGCCTGTGAATGTGGAGTTGGTGGCATGTGACACCCGCATGTGGAGCATTCGTTTGTGTTTGATGCTCACCAAGCTTCATTTCAGTCCTAGTCACTCAAAGGGCACTAAGCATAGAGTGTGAAAACTGAGTTTCCTTGAGAGCTGCTTGGAAGCCTGATGGTGTGTGAAGTTAGTGAGCCAAATGGAGTTGTTCTCCCACAAGAACCACTCGGCTGATCCTTCTTCAATATGCCCTTCAGCAACATGCAGTGTTTCCTTGATTGAATTAGCTCTCACACCAATATTTGCGTCTAGAGCCTTTGCATTGAGGGCTATCTGAAAACGGCTGTGGCGCTGAAGTTGCCTGTGAATGTGGAGTTGGTGGCATGTGAAACCCGCATGTGGAGCATTCGTTTGTGTGGGATGCTCTACCAGGTTCATTCCTAGATAATGCACTCAAAGGGCACTAAGCATAGAGTGTGAAAACTGAGTTTCCTTGAGAGCTGCTTGGAAGCCTGATGGTGTGTGAAGTTAGTGAGTCAAATGGAGTTGTTCTCCCACAAGAACCACTCGGCTGATCCTTCTTCAATATGCCCTTCACCAACATGCAGTGTTTCCTTGATTGAATTAGCTCTCACACCAATATTTGCGTCCAGAGCCTTTGCATTGAGGGCTATCTGAAAACGGCTGTGGCGCTGAAGTTGCCTGTGAATATGGAGTTGGTGGCATGTGAAACCCGCATGTGGAGCATTCGTTTGTGTGGGATGCTCACCAAGCTTCATTTCAGTCCTAGGCACTCAAAGGGCACTAAGCATAGAGTGTGAAAACTGAGTTTCCTTGAGAGCTGCTTGGAAGCCTGATGGTGTGTGAAGTTAGTGAGCCAAATGGAGTTGTTCTCCCACAAGAACCACTTGCCTGATCCTTCTTCAATATGCGCTTCACCAACATGCAGTGTTTCCTTGATTGAATTAGCTCTCACACCAATATTTGCGTCTAGATCCTTTGCATTGAGGGCTATCTGAAAACGGCTGTGGTGCTGAAGTTGCCTGTGAATGTGGAGTTGGTGGCATGTGACACCCGCATGTGGAGCATTCGTTTGTGTTTGATGCTCACCAAGCTTCATTTCAGTCCTAGTCACTCAAAGGGCACTAAGCATAGAGTGTGAAAACTGAGTTTCCTTGAGAGCTGCTTGGAAGCCTGATGGTGTGTGAAGTTAGTGAGCCAAATGGAGTTGTTCTCCCACAAGAACCACTCGGCTGATCCTTCTTCAATATGCCCTTCAGCAACATGCAGTGTTTCCTTGATTGAATTAGCTCTCACACCAATATTTGCGTCTAGAGCCTTTGCATTGAGGGCTATCTGAAAACGGCTGTGGCGCTGAAGTTGCCTGTGAATGTGGAGTTGGTGGCATGTGAAACCCGCATGTGGAGCATTCGTTTGTGTGGAATGCTCTACCAGGTTCATTCCTAGATAATGCACTCAAAGGGCACTAAGCATAGAGTGTGAAAACTGAGTTTCCTTGAGAGCTGCTTGGAAGCCTGATGGTGTGTGAAGTTAGTGAGTCAAATGGAGTTGTTCTCCCACAAGAACCACTCGGCTGATCCTTCTTCAATATGCCCTTCACCAACATGCAGTGTTTCCTTGATTGAATTAGCTCTCACACCAATATTTGCGTCTAGAGCCTTTGCATTGAGGGCTATCTGAAAACGGCTGTGTAGCTGAAGTTGCCTGAGAATGTGGAGTTGGTGGCATGTGAAACCCGCATGTGGAGCATTCGTTTGTGTGGGATGCTCACCAAGCTTCATTTCAGTCCTAGTCACTCAAAGGGCACTAAGCATAGAGTGTGAAAACTGAGTTTCCTTGAGAGCTGCTTGGAAGCCTGATGGTGTGTGAAGTTAGTGAGCCAAATGGAGTTGTTCTCCCACAAGAACCACTCGGCTGATCCTTCTTCAATATGCCCTTCACCAACATGCAGTGTTTCTTTGATTGAATTAGCTCTCACACCAATATTTGCGTCTAGAGCCTTTGCATTGAGGGCTATCTGAAAACGGCTGTGTAGCTGAAGTTGCCTGAGAATGTGGAGTTGGTGGCATGTGAAACCCGCATGTGGAGCATTCGTTTGTGTGGGATGCTCACCAAGCTTCATTTCAGTCCTAGGCACTCAAAGGGCACTAAGCATAGAGTGTGAAAACTGAGTTTCCTTGAGAGCTGCTTGGAAGCCTGATGGTGTGTGAAGTTAGTGAGCCAAATGGAGTTGTTCTCCCACAAGAACCACTCGGCTGATCCTTCTTCAATATGCCCTTCACCAACATGCAGTGTTTCCTTGATTGAATTAGCTCTCACACCAATATTTGCGTCTAGAGCCTTTGCATTGAGGGCTATCTGAAAACGGCTGTGGCGCTGAAGTTGCCTGTGAATGTGGAGTTGGTGGCATGTGAAACCCGCATGTGGAGCATTCGTTTGTGTG
Source organism: Ochotona princeps (assembly GCF_030435755.1). Taxonomy (NCBI): domain Eukaryota; kingdom Metazoa; phylum Chordata; class Mammalia; order Lagomorpha; family Ochotonidae; genus Ochotona; species Ochotona princeps. The sequence continues at coordinate 4,685 of NW_026701822.1, read as the reverse complement.
GGATGCTCTACCAGGTTCATTCCTAGATAATGCACTCAAAGGGCACTAAGCATAGTGTGAAAACTGAGTTTCCTTGAGAGCTGCTTGGAAGCCTGATGGTGTGTGAAGTTAGTGAGCCAAATGGAGTTGTTCTCCCACAAGAACCACTCGGCTGATCCTTCTTCAATATGCCCTTCAGCAACATGCAGTGTTTCCTTGATTGAATTAGCTCTCACACCAATATTTGCGTCTAGAGCCTTTGCATTGAGGGCTATCTGAAAACGGCTGTGGCGCTGAAGTTGCCTGTGGATGTGGAGTTGGTGGCATGTGAAACCCGCATGTGGAGCATTCGTTTGTGTGGGATGCTCACCAAGCTTCATTTCAGTCCTAGGCACTCAAAGGGCACTAAGCATAGAGTGTGAAAACTGAGTTTCCTTGAGAGCTGCTTGGAAGCCTGATGGTGTGTGAAGCTAGTGAGCCAAATGGAGTTCTTCTCCCACAAGAACCACTCGGCTGATCCTTCTTCAATATGCCCTTCACCAACATGCAGTGTTTCCTTGATTGAATTAGCTCTCACACCAATATTTGCGTCTAGAGCCTTTGCATTGAGGGCTATCTGAAAACGGCTGTGGCGCTGATGTTGCCTGAGAATGTGGAGTTGGTGGCATGTGAAACCCGCATGTGGAGCATTCGTTTGTGTGGGATGCTCTACCAGGTTCATTCCTATATAATGTACTCAAAGGGCACTAAGCATAGAGTGTGAAAACTGAGTTTCCTTGAGAGCTGCTTGGAAGCCTGATGGTGTGTGAAGTTAGTGAGCCAAATGGAGTTGTTCTCCCACAAGAACCACTCGGCTGATCCTTCTTCAATATGCTCTTCAGCAACATGCAGTGTTTCCTTGATTGAATTAGCTCTCACACCAATATTTGCGTCTAGAGCCTTTGCATTGAGGGCTATCTGAAAATGGCTGTGGCGCTGAATTTGCCTGTGAATGTGGAGTTGGTGGCATGTGAAACCCGCATGTGGAGCATTCGTTTGTGTGGGATGCTCACCAAGGTTCATTTCAGTCCTAGTCACTTAAAGGGCACTAAGCATAGAGCGCGAAAACTGAGTTTCCTTGAGAGCTGCTTGGAAGCCTGATGGTGTGTGAAGTTAGTGAGCCAAATGGAGTTGTTCTCCCACAAGAACCACTCGGCTGATCCTTCTTCAATATGCCCTTCACCAACATGCAGTGTTTCCTTGATTGAATTAGCTCTCACACCAATATTTGCGTCTAGAGCCTTTGCATTGAGGGCTATCTGAAAACTGCTGTGGCGCTGAAGTTGCCTGTGAATGTGGAGTTGGTGGCATGTGAAACCCGCATGTGGAGCATTCGTTTGTGTGGGATGCTCTACCAGGTTCATTCCTAGATAATGCAGTGAAAGGGCACTAAGCATAGAGTGTGAAAACTGAATTTAATTCAGAGCTGCTTGGAAGCCTGATGGTGTTTGAAGTTAGTGAGCCAAATGGAGTTGTTCTCCCACAAGAACCACTCGGCTGATCCTTCTTCAATATGCCCTTCACCAACATGCAGTGTTTCCTTGATTGAATTAGCTCTCACACCAATATTTGTGTCTACAGCCTTTGCATTGAGGGCTATCTGAAAATGGCTGTGGCGCTGAAGTTGCCTGTGAATGTGCAGTTGGTGGCATGTGAAACCCGCATGTGGAGCATTCGTTTGTGTGGGATGCTCTACTAGATTCATTCCTAGATAATGCTCTCAAAGGGCACTAAGCATAGATTGTGAAAACTGAGTTTCCTTGAGAGCTGCTTGGAAGCCTGATGGTGTGTGAAGTTAGTGAGCCAAATGGAGTTGTTCGCCCACAAGAACCACTCGGCTGATCCTTATTCAATATGCCCTTCACCAACATGCAGTGTTTCCTTGATTGAATTAGCTCTCACACCAATATTTGTGTCTAGAGCCTTTGCATTGAGGGCTATCTGAAAACACCTGTGGCACTGAAGTTGCCTGTGGATGTGCAGTTGGTGGCATGTGAAACCCGCATGTGGAGCATTCGTTTGTGTGGGATGTTCACCAAGCTTCATTTCAGTCCTAGGCACTCCAAGGGCACTAAGCATAGAGCGCTAAAACTGAGTTTCCTTGAGAGCTGCTTGGAAGCCTGATGGTGTGTAAAGTTAGTGAGCCAAATGGAGTTGTTCTCCCACAAGAACCACTCGGCTGATCCTTCTTCAATATGCCCTTCACCAACATGCAGTGTTTCCTTGATTGAATTAGCTCTCACACCAATATTTGCGTCTAGAGCCTTTGCATTGAGGGCTATCTGAAAACGGCTGTGGCGCTGAAGTTGCCTCTGAATGTGGAGTTGGTGGCATGTGAAACCCGCATGTGGAGCATTCGTTTGTGTGGGATGCTCTACCAGGTTCATTCCTAGATAATGCACTCAAAGGGCACTAAGCATAGAGTGTGAAAACTGAGTTTCCTTGAGAGCTGCTTGGAAGCCTGATGGTGTGTGAAGTTAGTGAGCCAAATGGAGTTGTTCTCCCACAAGAACCACTCGGCTGATCCTTCTTCAATATGCCCTTCACCAACATGCAGTGTTTCCTTGATTGAATTAGCTCTCACACCAATATTTGCGTCTACAGCCTTTGCATTGAGGGCTATCTGAAAATGGCTGTGGCGCTGAAGTTGCCTGTGAATGTGGAGTTGGTGGCATGTGAAACCCGCATGTGGAGCATTCGTTTGTGTGGGATGCTCTACTAGATTCATTCCTAGATAATGCACTCAAAGGGCACTAAGCATAGATTGTGAAAACTGAGTTTCCTTGAGAGCTGCTTGGAAGCCTGATGGTGTGTGAAGTTAGTGAGCCAAATGGAGTTGTTCACCCACAAGAACCACTCGGCTGATCCTTCTTCAATATGCGCTTCAGCAACATGCAGTGTTTCCTTGATTGAATTAGCTCTCACACCAATATTTGCGTCTAGAGCCTTTGCATTGAGGGCTATCTGAAAACGGCTGTGGCGCTGAAGTTGCCTGTGAATGTGGAGTTGGTGGCATGTGAAACCCGCATGTGGAGCATTTGTTTGTGTGGCATTCTCTACCAGGTTCATTCCTAGATAATGATCTCCAAGGGCACTAAGCATAGAGTGTGAAAACTGAGTTTCCTTAAGAGCTGCTTGGAAGCCTGATGGTGTGTGAAGTTAGTGAGCCAAATGGAGTTGTTCTCCCACAAGAACCACTCGGCTGATCCTTCTTCAATATGCCCTTCACCAACATGCAGTGTTTCCTTGATTGAATTAGCTCTCACACCAATATTTGCGTCTAGAGCCTTTGCATTGAGGGCTATCTGAAAACACCTGTGGCACTGAAGTTGCCTGTGGATGTGCAGTTGGTGGCATGTGAAACCCGCATGTGGAGCATTCGTTTGTGTGGGATGCTCTACTAGCTTCATTTCAGTCCTAGGCACTCAAAGGGCACTAAGCATAGAGCGCGAAAACTGAGTTTCCTTGAGAGCTGCTTGGAAGCCTGATGGTGTGTGAAGTTAGTGAGCCAAATGGAGTTGTTCTCCCACAAGAACCACTCGGCTGATCCTTCTTCAATATGCCCTTCACCAACATGCAGTGTTTCCTTGATTGAATTAGCTCTCACACCAATATTTGCGTCTAGAGCCTTTGCATTGAGGGCTATCTGAAAACGGCTGTGGCGCTGAAGTTGCCTGTGAATGTGGAGTTGGTGGCATGTGAAACCCGCATGTGGAGTATTGGTTTGTGTGGGATGCTCACCAAGCTTCATTTCAATCCTAGGCACTCAAAGGGCACTAAGCATAGAGTGTGAAAACTGAGTTTCCTTGAGAGCTGCTTGGAAGCCTGATGGTGTGTGAAGTTAGTGAGCCAAATGGAGTTGTTCTCCCACAAGAACCACTTGGCTGATCCTTCTTCAATATGCCCTTCACCAACATGCAGTGTTTCCTTGATTGAATTAGCTCTCACACCATTATTTGCGTCTAGAGCCTTTGCATTGAGGGCTATCTGAAAACGGTTGTGGCACTGAAGTTGCCTGTGAATGTGGAGTTGGTGGCATGTGAAACCCGCATGTGGAGCATTCGTTTGTGTGAGATGCTCACAAAGGTTCATTTCAGTCCTAGTCACTTAAAGGACACTAAGCATAGAGTGTGAAAACTGAGTTTTCTTGAGAGCTGCTTGGAAGCCTGATGGTGTGTGAAGTTAGTGAGCCAAATGGAGTTGTTCTCCCACAAGAACCACTCGGCTGATCCTTCTTCAATATGCCCTACACCAACATGCAGTGTTTCCTTGATTGAATTAGCTCTCACACCAATATTTGCGTCTAGAGCCTTTGCATTGAGGGCTATCTGAAAATGGCTGTGGCGCTGAAGTTGCCTGTGAATGTGGAGTTGGTGGCATGTGAAACCCGCATGTGGAGCATTCGTTTGTGTGGGATGCTCACCAAGCTTCATTTCAGTCCAAGTCACTTAAAGGGCACTAAGCATAGAGTGTGAAAACTGAGTTTCCTTGAGAGCTGCTTGGAAGCCTGATGGTGTGTGAAGTTAGTGAGCCAAATGGAGTTGTTCTCCCACAAGAACCACTCGGCTGATCCTTCTTCAATATGCCCTTCACCAACATGCAGTGTTTCCTTGATTGAATTAGCTCTCACACCAATATTTGCGTCTAGAGCCTTTGCATTGAGGGCT
>NW_026701821.1:0-24623 GCF_030435755.1 Ochotona princeps | reverse complement strand
GCTCCACATGCGGGTTTCACATGCCACCAACTCCACATTCACAGGCAACTTCAGCGCCACAGCCGTTTTCAGATAGCCCTCAATGCAAAGGCTCTAGACGCAAATATTGGTGTGAGAGCTAATTCAATCAAGGAAACACTGCATGTTGCTGAAGGGCATATTGAAGAAGGATCAGCCGAGTGGTTCTTGTGGGAGAACAACTCCATTTGGCTCACTAACTTCACACACCATCAGGCTTCCAAGCAGCTCTCAAGGAAACTCAGTTTTCACACTCTATGCTTAGTGCCCTTTGAGTGCATTATCTAGGAATGAACCTGGTAGAGCATCCCACACAAACGAATGCTCCACATGCGGGTTTCACATGCCACCAACTCCACATTCACAGGCAACTTCAGCGCCACAGCCGTTTTCAGATAGCCCACAATGCAAAGGCTCTAGACGCAAATATTGGTGTGAGAGCTAATTCAATCAAGGAAACACTGCATGTTGGTGAAGGGCATATTGAAGAAGGATCAGCCAAGTGGTTCTTGTGGGAGAACAACTCCATTTGGCTCACTAACTTCACACACCATCAGGCTTCCAAGCAGCTCTCAAGGAAACTCAGTTTTCACACTCTATGCTTAGTGCCCTTTGAGTGCATTATCTAGGAATGAACCTGGTAGAGCATCCCACACAAACGAATGCTCCACATGCGGGTTTCACATGCCACCAACTCCACATTCACAGGCAACTTCAGCGCCACAGCCGTTTTCAGATAGCCCACAATGCAAAGGCTCTAGACGCAAATATTGGTGTGAGAGCTAATTCAATCAAGGAAACACTGCATGTTGGTGAAGGGCATATTGAAGAAGGATCAGCCGAGTGGTTCTTGTGGGAGAACAACTCCATTTGGCTCACTAACTTCACACACCATCAGGCTTCCAAGCAGCTCTCAAGGAAACTCAGTTTTCACACTCCATGCTTAGTGCCCTTTGTATGGCTAGGACTGAAATGAACCTGGTAGAGCATCCCACAGAAACGAATGCTCCACATGCGGGTTTCACTTGCCACCAACTCCACATTCACAGGCAACTTCAGCGCCACAGCCGTTTTCAGATAGCCCTCAATGCAAAGGCTCTAGACGCAAATATTGGTGTGAGAGCTAATTCAATCAAGGAAACACTGCATGTTGGTGAAGGGCATATTGAAGAAGGATCAGCCGAGTGGTTCTTGTGGGAGAACAACTCCATTTGGCTCACTAACTTCACACACCATCAGGCTTCCAAGCAGATCTCAAGGAAACTCAGTTTTCACACTCTATGCTTAGTGGTCTTTGAGTGCATTATCTAGGAATGAACCTGGTAGAGCATCCCACACAAACGAATGCTCCACATGCGGGTTTCACATGCCACCAACTCCACATTGACAGGCAACTTCAGCGCCACAGCCGTTTTCAGATAGCCCACAATGCAAAGGCTCTAGACGCAAATATTGGTGTGAGAGCTAATTCAATCAAGGAAACACTGCATGTTGGTGAAGGGCATATTGAAGAAGGATCAGCCGAGTGGTTCTTGTGGGAGAACAACTCCATTTGGCTCACTAACTTCACACACCATCAGGCTTCCAAGCAGCTCTCAAGGAAACTCAGTTTTCACACTCTATGCTTAGTGCCCTTTGAGTGCATTATCTAGGAATTAACCTGGTAGAGCATCCCACACAAACGAATGCTCCACATGCGGGTTTCACATGCCACCAACTCCACATTCACAGGCAACTTCAGCGCCACAGCCGTTTTCAGATAGCCCTCAATGCAAAGGCCCTAGACGCAAATATTGGTGTGAGAGCTAATTCAATCAAGGAAACACTGCATGTTGGTGAAGGGCATATTGAAGAAGGATCAACCGAATGGTTCTTGTGGGAGAACAACTCCATTTGGCTCACTAACTTCACACACCATCAGGCTTCCAAGCAGCTCTCAAGGAAACTCAGTTTTCACACTCTATGCTTAGTGCCCTTTGAGTGCATTATCTAGGAATGAACCTGGTAGAGCATCCCACACAAACGAATGCTCCACATGCGGGTTTCACATGCCACCAACTCCACATTCACAGGCAACTTCAGCGCCACAGCCGTTTTCAGATAGCCCACAATGCAAAGGCTCTAGACGCAAATATTGGTGTGAGAGCTAATTCAATCAAGGAAACACTGCATGTTGGTGAAGGGCATATTGAAGAAGGATCAGCCGAGTGGTTCTTGTGGGAGAACAACTCCATTTGGCTCACTAACTTCACACACCATCAGGCTTCCAAGCAGCTCTCAAGGAAACTCAGTTTTCACACTCTATGCTTAGTGCCCTTTGAGTGCCTAGGACTGAAATGAAGCTTGGTCAGCATCCCACACAAACGAATGCTCCACATGCGGGTTTCACATGCCACCAACTCCACATTCACAGGCAACTTCAGCGCCACAGCCGTTTTCAGATAGCCCACAATGCAAAGGCTCTAGACGCAAATATTGGTGTGAGAGCTAATTCAATCAAGGAAACACTGCATGTTGGTGAAGGGCATATTGAAGAAGGATCAGCCGAGTGGTTCTTGTGGGAGAACAACTCCATTTGGCTCACTAACTTCACACACCATCAGGCTTCCAAGCAGCTCTCAAGGAAACTCAGTTTTCACACTCTATGCTTAGTGCCCTTTGTGTGCCTAGGACTGAAATGAAGCTTGGTCAGCATCCCACACAAACGAATGCTCCACATGCGGGTTTCACATGCCACCAACTCCACATTCACAGGCAACTTCAGCGCCACAGCTGTTTTCAGATAGCCCACAAAGCAAAGGCTCTAGACGCAAATATTGGTGTGAGAGCTAATTCAATCAAGGAAACACTGCATGTTGGTGAAGGGCATATTGAAGAAGGATCAACCGAGTGGTTCTTGTGGGAGAACAACTCCATTTGGCTCACTAACTTCACACACCATCAGGCTTCCAAGCAGCTCTCAAGGAAACTCAGGTTTCACACTCTATGCTTAATGCCCTTTGTGTGCCTAGGACTGAAATGAAGCTTGGTCAGCATCCCACACAAACGAATGCTCCACATGCGGGTTTCACATGCCACCAACTCCACATTCACAGGCAACTTCAGCGCCACAGCCGTTTTCAGATAGCCCTCAATGCAAAGGCTCTAGACGCAAATATTGGTGTGAGAGCTAATTCAATCAAGGAAACACTGCATGTTGCTGAAGGGCATATTGAAGAAGGATCAGCCGAGTGGTTCTTGTGGGAGAACAACTCCATTTGGCTCACTAACTTCACACACCATCAGGCTTCCAAGCAGCTCTCAAGGAAACTCAGTTTTCACACTCTATGCTTAGTGCCCTTTGAGTGCATTATCTAGGAATGAACCTGGTAGAGCATCCCACACAAACGAATGCTCCACATGCGGGTTTCACATGCCACCAACTCCACATTCACAGGCAACTTCAGCGCCACAGCCGTTTTCAGATAGCCCACAATGCAAAGGCTCTAGACGCAAATATTGGTGTGAGAGCTAATTCAATCAAGGAAACACTGCATGTTGGTGAAGGGCATATTGAAGAAGGATCAGCCGAGTGGTTCTTGTGGGAGAACAACTCCATTTGGCTCACTAACTTCACACACCATCAGGCGTCCAAGCAGCTCTCAAGGAAACTCAGTTTTCACACTCCATGCTTAGTGCCCTTTGTATGGCTAGGACTGAAATGAACCTGGTAGAGCATCCCACACAAACGAATGCTCCACATGCGGGTTTCACTTGCCACCAACTCCACATTCACAGGCAACTTCAGCGCCACAGCCGTTTTCAGATAGCCCTCAATGCAAAGGCTCTAGACGCAAATATTGGTGTGAGAGCTAATTCAATCAAGGAAACACTGCATGTTGGTGAAGGGCATATTGAAGAAGGATCAGCCGAGTGGTTCTTGTGGGAGAACAACTCCATTTGGCTCCCTAACTTCACACACCATCAGGCTTCCAAGCAGCTCTCAAGGAAACTCAGTTTTCACACTCTATGCTTAGTGCCCTTTGAGTGCATTATCTAGGAATGAACCTGGTAGAGCATCCCACACAAACGAATGCTCCACATGCGGGTTTCACATGCCACCAACTCCACATTCACAGGCAACTTCAGCGCCACAGCCGTTTTCAGATAGCCCTCAATGCAAAGGCTCTAGACGCAAATATTGGTGTGAGAGCTAATTCAATCAAGGAAACACTGCATGTTGGTGAAGGGCATATTGAAGAAGGATCAGCCGAGTGGTTCTTGTGGGAGAACAACTCCATTTGGCTCACTAACTTCACACACCATCAGGCTTCCAAGCAGCTCTCAAGGAAACTCAGTTTTCACACTCTATGCTTAGTGCCCTTTGAGTGCATTATCTAGGAATGAACCTGGTAGAGCATCCCACACAAACGAATGCTCCACATGCGGGTTTCACATGCCACCAACTCCACATTCACAGGCAACTTCAGCGCCACAGCCGTTTTCAGATAGCCCTCAATGCAAAGGCTCTAGACGCAAATATTGGTGTGAGAGCTAATTCAATCAAGGAAACACTGCATGTTGGTGAAGGGCATATTGAAGAAGGATCAGCCGAGTGGTTCTTGTGGGAGAACAACTCCATTTGGCTCCCTAACTTCACACACCATCAGGCTTCCAAGCAGCTCTCAAGGAAACTCAGTTTTCACACTCTATGCTTAGTGCCCTTTGAGTGCATTATCTAGGAATGAACCTGGTAGAGCATCCCACACAAACGAATGCTCCACATGCGGGTTTCACATGCCACCAACTCCACATTCACAGGCAACTTCAGCGCCACAGCCGTTTTCAGATAGCCCTCAATGCAAAGGCTCTAGACGCAAATATTGGTGTGAGAGCTAATTCAATCAAGGAAACACTGCATGTTGGTGAAGGGCATATTGAAGAAGGATCAGCCGCGTGGTTCTTGTGGGAGAACAACTCCATTTGGCTCCCTAACTTCACACACCATCAGGCTTCCAAGCAGCTCTCAAGGAAACTCAGTTTTCACACTCTATGCTTAGTGCCCTTTGAGTGCATTATCTAGGAATGAACCTGGTAGAGCATCCCACACAAACGAATGCTCCACATGCGGGTTTCACATGCCACCAACTCCACATTCACAGGCAACTTCAGCGCCACAGCCGTTTTCAGATAGCCCACAATGCAAAGGCTCTAGACGCAAATATTGGTGTGAGAGCTAATTCAATCAAGGAAACACTGCATGTTGGTGAAGGGCATATTGAAGAAGGATCAGCCGAGTGGTTCTTGTGGGAGAACAACTCCATTTGGCTCACGAACTTCACACACCATCAGGCTTCCAAGCAGCTCTCAAGGAAACTCAGTTTTCACACTCTATGCTTAGTGCCCTTTGTGTGCCTAGGACTGAAATGAACCTGGTAGAGCATCCCACACAAACGAATGCTCCACATGCGGGTTTCACATGCCACCAACTCCACATTCACAGGCAACTTCAGCGCCACAGCCGTTTTCAGATAGCCCTCAATGCAAAGGCTCTAGACGCAAATATTGGTGTGAGAGCTAATTCAATCAAGGAAACACTGCATGTTGGTGAAGGGCATATTGAAGAAGGATCAGCCGAGTGGTTCTTGTGGGAGAACAACTCCATTTGGCTCACTAACTTCACACACCATCAGGCTTCCAAGCAGCTCTCAAGGAAACTCAGTTTTCACACTCCATGCTTAGTGCCCTTTGTATGGCTAGGACTGAAATGAACCTGGTAGAGCATCCCACACAAACGAATGCTCCACATGCGGGTTTCACTTGCCACCAACTCCACATTCACAGGCAACTTCAGCGCCACAGCCGTTTTCAGATAGCCCTCAATGCAAAGGCTCTAGACGCAAATATTGGTGTGAGAGCTAATTCAATCAAGGAAACACTGCATGTTGGTGAAGGGCATATTGAAGAAGGATCAGCCGAGTGGTTCTTGTGGGAGAACAACTCCATTTGGCTCCCTAACTTCACACACCATCAGGCTTCCAAGCAGCTCTCAAGGAAACTCAGTTTTCACACTCTATGCTTAGTGCCCTTTGAGTGCATTATCTAGGAATGAACCTGGTAGAGCATCCCACACAAACGAATGCTCCACATGCGGGTTTCACATGCCACCAACTCCACATTCACAGGCAACTTCAGCGCCACAGCCGTTTTCAGATAGCCCTCAATGCAAAGGCTCTAGACGCAAATATTGGTGTGAGAGCTAATTCAATCAAGGAAACACTGCATGTTGGTGAAGGGCATATTGAAGAAGGATCAGCCGAGTGGTTCTTGTGGGAGAACAACTCCATTTGGCTCACTAACTTCACACACCATCAGGCTTCCAAGCAGCTCTCAAGGAAACTCAGTTTTCACACTCCATGCTTAGTGCCCTTTGTATGGCTAGGACTGAAATGAACCTGGTAGAGCATCCCACAGAAACGAATGCTCCACATGCGGGTTTCACTTGCCACCAACTCCACATTCACAGGCAACTTCAGCGCCACAGCCGTTTTCAGATAGCCCTCAATGCAAAGGCTCTAGACGCAAATATTGGTGTGAGAGCTAATTCAATCAAGGAAACACTGCATGTTGGTGAAGGGCATATTGAAGAAGGATCAGCCGAGTGGTTCTTGTGGGAGAACAACTCCATTTGGCTCACTAACTTCACACACCATCAGGCTTCCAAGCAGATCTCAAGGAAACTCAGTTTTCACACTCTATGCTTAGTGGTCTTTGAGTGCATTATCTAGGAATGAACCTGGTAGAGCATCCCACACAAACGAATGCTCCACATGCGGGTTTCACATGCCACCAACTCCACATTGACAGGCAACTTCAGCGCCACAGCCGTTTTCAGATAGCCCACAATGCAAAGGCTCTAGACGCAAATATTGGTGTGAGAGCTAATTCAATCAAGGAAACACTGCATGTTGGTGAAGGGCATATTGAAGAAGGATCAGCCGAGTGGTTCTTGTGGGAGAACAACTCCATTTGGCTCCCTAACTTCACACACCATCAGGCTTCCAAGCAGCTCTCAAGGAAACTCAGTTTTCACACTCTATGCTTAGTGCCCTTTGAGTGCATTATCTAGGAATGAACCTGGTAGAGCATCCCACACAAACGAATGCTCCACATGCGGGTTTCACATGCCACCAACTCCACATTCACAGGCAACTTCAGCGCCACAGCCGTTTTCAGATAGCCCTCAATGCAAAGGCCCTAGACGCAAATATTGGTGTGAGAGCTAATTCAATCAAGGAAACACTGCATGTTGGTGAAGGGCATATTGAAGAAGGATCAACCGAATGGTTCTTGTGGGAGAACAACTCCATTTGGCTCACTAACTTCACACACCATCAGGCTTCCAAGCAGCTCTCAAGGAAACTCAGTTTTCACACTCTATGCTTAGTGCCCTTTGAGTGCATTATCTAGGAATGAACCTGGTAGAGCATCCCACACAAACGAATGCTCCACATGCGGGTTTCACATGCCACCAACTCCACATTCACAGGCAACTTCAGCGCCACAGCCGTTTTCAGATAGCCCTCAATGCAAAGGCTCTAGACGCAAATATTGGTGTGAGAGCTAATTCAATCAAGGAAACACTGCATGTTGGTGAAGGGCATATTGAAGAAGGATCAGCCGAGTGGTTCTTGTGGGAGAACAACTCCATTTGGCTCACTAACTTCACACACCATCAGGCTTCCAAGCAGCTCTCAAGGAAACTCAGTTTTCACACTCTATGCTTAGTGCCCTTTGAGTGCCTAGGACTGAAATGAAGCTTGGTCAGCATCCCACACAAACGAATGCTCCACATGCGGGTTTCACATGCCACCAACTCCACATTCACAGGCAACTTCAGCGCCACAGCCGTTTTCAGATAGCCCACAATGCAAAGGCTCTAGACGCAAATATTGGTGTGAGAGCTAATTCAATCAAGGAAACACTGCATGTTGGTGAAGGGCATATTGAAGAAGGATCAGCCGAGTGGTTCTTGTGGGAGAACAACTCCATTTGGCTCACTAACTTCACACACCATCAGGCTTCCAAGCAGCTCTCAAGGAAACTCAGTTTTCACACTCTATGCTTAGTGCCCTTTGTGTGCCTAGGACTGAAATGAAGCTTGGTCAGCATCCCACACAAACGAATGCTCCACATGCGGGTTTCACATGCCACCAACTCCACATTCACAGGCAACTTCAGCGCCACAGCTGTTTTCAGATAGCCCACAAAGCAAAGGCTCTAGACGCAAATATTGGTGTGAGAGCTAATTCAATCAAGGAAACACTGCATGTTGGTGAAGGGCATATTGAAGAAGGATCAACCGAGTGGTTCTTGTGGGAGAACAACTCCATTTGGCTCACTAACTTCACACACCATCAGGCTTCCAAGCAGCTCTCAAGGAAACTCAGTTTTCACACTCTATGCTTAGTGCCCTTTGAGTGCATTATCTAGGAATGAACCTGGTAGAGCATCCCACACAAACGAATGCTCCACATGCGGGTTTCACATGCCACCAACTCCACATTCACAGGCAACTTCAGCGCCACAGCCGTTTTCAGATAGCCCACAATGCAAAGGCTCTAGACGCAAATATTGGTGTGAGAGCTAATTCAATCAAGGAAACACTGCATGTTGGTGAAGGGCATATTGAAGAAGGATCAGCCGAGTGGTTCTTGTGGGAGAACAACTCCATTTGGCTCACTAACTTCACACACCATCAGGCGTCCAAGCAGCTCTCAAGGAAACTCAGTTTTCACACTCCATGCTTAGTGCCCTTTGTATGGCTAGGACTGAAATGAACCTGGTAGAGCATCCCACACAAACGAATGCTCCACATGCGGGTTTCACTTGCCACCAACTCCACATTCACAGGCAACTTCAGCGCCACAGCCGTTTTCAGATAGCCCTCAATGCAAAGGCTCTAGACGCAAATATTGGTGTGAGAGCTAATTCAATCAAGGAAACACTGCATGTTGGTGAAGGGCATATTGAAGAAGGATCAGCCGAGTGGTTCTTGTGGGAGAACAACTCCATTTGGCTCCCTAACTTCACACACCATCAGGCTTCCAAGCAGCTCTCAAGGAAACTCAGTTTTCACACTCTATGCTTAGTGCCCTTTGAGTGCATTATCTAGGAATGAACCTGGTAGAGCATCCCACACAAACGAATGCTCCACATGCGGGTTTCACATGCCACCAACTCCACATTCACAGGCAACTTCAGCGCCACAGCCGTTTTCAGATAGCCCTCAATGCAAAGGCTCTAGACGCAAATATTGGTGTGAGAGCTAATTCAATCAAGGAAACACTGCATGTTGGTGAAGGGCATATTGAAGAAGGATCAGCCGAGTGGTTCTTGTGGGAGAACAACTCCATTTGGCTCACTAACTTCACACACCATCAGGCTTCCAAGCAGCTCTCAAGGAAACTCAGTTTTCACACTCTATGCTTAGTGCCCTTTGAGTGCATTATCTAGGAATGAACCTGGTAGAGCATCCCACACAAACGAATGCTCCACATGCGGGTTTCACATGCCACCAACTCCACATTCACAGGCAACTTCAGCGCCACAGCCGTTTTCAGATAGCCCTCAATGCAAAGGCTCTAGACGCAAATATTGGTGTGAGAGCTAATTCAATCAAGGAAACACTGCATGTTGGTGAAGGGCATATTGAAGAAGGATCAGCCGAGTGGTTCTTGTGGGAGAACAACTCCATTTGGCTCCCTAACTTCACACACCATCAGGCTTCCAAGCAGCTCTCAAGGAAACTCAGTTTTCACACTCTATGCTTAGTGCCCTTTGAGTGCATTATCTAGGAATGAACCTGGTAGAGCATCCCACACAAACGAATGCTCCACATGCGGGTTTCACATGCCACCAACTCCACATTCACAGGCAACTTCAGCGCCACAGCCGTTTTCAGATAGCCCTCAATGCAAAGGCTCTAGACGCAAATATTGGTGTGAGAGCTAATTCAATCAAGGAAACACTGCATGTTGGTGAAGGGCATATTGAAGAAGGATCAGCCGCGTGGTTCTTGTGGGAGAACAACTCCATTTGGCTCCCTAACTTCACACACCATCAGGCTTCCAAGCAGCTCTCAAGGAAACTCAGTTTTCACACTCTATGCTTAGTGCCCTTTGAGTGCATTATCTAGGAATGAACCTGGTAGAGCATCCCACACAAACGAATGCTCCACATGCGGGTTTCACATGCCACCAACTCCACATTCACAGGCAACTTCAGCGCCACAGCCGTTTTCAGATAGCCCACAATGCAAAGGCTCTAGACGCAAATATTGGTGTGAGAGCTAATTCAATCAAGGAAACACTGCATGTTGGTGAAGGGCATATTGAAGAAGGATCAGCCGAGTGGTTCTTGTGGGAGAACAACTCCATTTGGCTCACGAACTTCACACACCATCAGGCTTCCAAGCAGCTCTCAAGGAAACTCAGTTTTCACACTCTATGCTTAGTGCCCTTTGTGTGCCTAGGACTGAAATGAACCTGGTAGAGCATCCCACACAAACGAATGCTCCACATGCGGGTTTCACATGCCACCAACTCCACATTCACAGGCAACTTCAGCGCCACAGCCGTTTTCAGATAGCCCTCAATGCAAAGGCTCTAGACGCAAATATTGGTGTGAGAGCTAATTCAATCAAGGAAACACTGCATGTTGGTGAAGGGCATATTGAAGAAGGATCAGCCGAGTGGTTCTTGTGGGAGAACAACTCCATTTGGCTCACTAACTTCACACACCATCAGGCTTCCAAGCAGCTCTCAAGGAAACTCAGTTTTCACACTCCATGCTTAGTGCCCTTTGTATGGCTAGGACTGAAATGAACCTGGTAGAGCATCCCACACAAACGAATGCTCCACATGCGGGTTTCACTTGCCACCAACTCCACATTCACAGGCAACTTCAGCGCCACAGCCGTTTTCAGATAGCCCTCAATGCAAAGGCTCTAGACGCAAATATTGGTGTGAGAGCTAATTCAATCAAGGAAACACTGCATGTTGGTGAAGGGCATATTGAAGAAGGATCAGCCGAGTGGTTCTTGTGGGAGAACAACTCCATTTGGCTCCCTAACTTCACACACCATCAGGCTTCCAAGCAGCTCTCAAGGAAACTCAGTTTTCACACTCTATGCTTAGTGCCCTTTGAGTGCATTATCTAGGAATGAACCTGGTAGAGCATCCCACACAAACGAATGCTCCACATGCGGGTTTCACATGCCACCAACTCCACATTCACAGGCAACTTCAGCGCCACAGCCGTTTTCAGATAGCCCTCAATGCAAAGGCTCTAGACGCAAATATTGGTGTGAGAGCTAATTCAATCAAGGAAACACTGCATGTTGGTGAAGGGCATATTGAAGAAGGATCAGCCGAGTGGTTCTTGTGGGAGAACAACTCCATTTGGCTCCCTAACTTCACACACCATCAGGCTTCCAAGCAGCTCTCAAGGAAACTCAGTTTTCACACTCTATGCTTAGTGCCCTTTGAGTGCATTATCTAGGAATGAACCTGGTAGAGCATCCCACACAAACGAATGCTCCACATGCGGGTTTCACATGCCACCAACTCCACATTCACAGGCAACTTCAGCGCCACAGCCGTTTTCAGATAGCCCTCAATGCAAAGGCTCTAGACGCAAATATTGGTGTGAGAGCTAATTCAATCAAGGAAACACTGCATGTTGGTGAAGGGCATATTGAAGAAGGATCAGCCGAGTGGTTCTTGTGGGAGAACAACTCCATTTGGCTCCCTAACTTCACACACCATCAGGCTTCCAAGCAGCTCTCAAGGAAACTCAGTTTTCACACTCTATGCTTAGTGCCCTTTGTGTGACTAGGAATGAAATGAAGCTTGGTCAGCATCCCACACAAACGAATGCTCCACATGCGGGTTTCACATGCCACCAACTCCACATTCACAGGCAACTTCAGCGCCACAGCTGTTTTCAGATAGCCCTCAATGCAAAGGCTCTGGACGCAAATATTGGTGTGAGAGCTAATTCAATCAAGGAAACACTGCATGTTGGTGAAGGGCATATTGAAGAAGGATCAGCTGAGTGGTTCTTGTGGGAGAACAACTCCATTTGGCTGACTAACTTCACACACCATCAGGCTTCCAAGCAGCTCTCAAGGAAACTCAGTTTTCACACTCTATGCTTAGGGGTCTTTGTGTGGCTAGGACTGAAATGAAGCTTGGTCAGCATCCCACACAAACGAATGCTCCACATGCGGGTTTCACATGCCACCAACTCCACATTCACAGGCAACTTCAGCGCCACAGCCGTTTTCAGATAGCCCTCAATGCAAAGGCTCTAGACGCAAATATTGGTGTGAGAGCTAATTCAATCAAGGAAACACTGCATGTTGGTGAAGGGCATATTGAAGAAGGATCAGCCGAGTGGTTCTTGTGGGAGAACAACTCCATTTGGCTCACTAACTTCACACAACATCAGGCTTCCAAGCAGCTCTCAAGGAAACTCAGTTTTCACACTCTATGCTTAGTGCCCTTTGAGTGCATTATCTAGGAATGAACCTGGTAGAGCATCCCACACAAACGAATGCTCCACATGCGGGTTTCACATGCCACCAACTCCACATTCACAGGCAACTTCAGCGCCACAGCCGTTTTCAGATAGCCCTCAATGCAAAGGCTCTAGACGCAAATATTGGTGTGAGAGCTAATTCAATCAAGGAAACACTGCATGTTGGTGAAGGGCATATTGAAGAAGGATCAGCCGAGTGGTTCTTGTGGGAGAACAACTCCATTTGGCTCCCTAACTTCACACACCATCAGGCTTCCAAGCAGCTCTCAAGGAAACTCAGTTTTCACACTCTATGCTTAGTGCCCTTTGAGTGCATTATCTAGGAATGAACCTGGTAGAGCATCCCACACAAACGAATGCTCCACATGCGGGTTTCACATGCCACCAACTCCACATTCACAGGCAACTTCAGCGCCACAGCCGTTTTCAGATAGCCCTCAATGCAAAGGCTCTAGACGCAAATATTGGTGTGAGAGCTAATTCAATCAAGGAAACACTGCATGTTGGTGAAGGGCATATTGAAGAAGGATCAGCCGAGTGGTTCTTGTGGGAGAACAACTCCATTTGGCTCCCTAACTTCACACACCATCAGGCTTCCAAGCAGCTCTCAAGGAAACTCAGTTTTCACACTCTATGCTTAGTGCCCTTTGTGTGACTAGGAATGAAATGAAGCTTGGTCAGCATCCCACACAAACGAATGCTCCACATGCGGGTTTCACATGCCACCAACTCCACATTCACAGGCAACTTCAGCGCCACAGCTGTTTTCAGATAGCCCTCAATGCAAAGGCTCTGGACGCAAATATTGGTGTGAGAGCTAATTCAATCAAGGAAACACTGCATGTTGGTGAAGGGCATATTGAAGAAGGATCAGCTGAGTGGTTCTTGTGGGAGAACAACTCCATTTGGCTCACTAACTTCACACACCATCAGGCTTCCAAGCAGCTCTCAAGGAAACTCAGTTTTCACACTCCATGCTTAGTGCCCTTTGTATGGCTAGGACTGAAATGAACCTGGTAGAGCATCCCACACAAACGAATGCTCCACATGCGGGTTTCACTTGCCACCAACTCCACATTCACAGGCAACTTCAGCGCCACAGCCGTTTTCAGATAGCCCTCAATGCAAAGGCTCTAGACGCAAATATTGGTGTGAGAGCTAATTCAATCAAGGAAACACTGCATGTTGGTGAAGGGCATATTGAAGAAGGATCAGCCGAGTGGTTCTTGTGGGAGAACAACTCCATTTGGCTCCCTAACTTCACACACCATCAGGCTTCCAAGCAGCTCTCAAGGAAACTCAGTTTTCACACTCTATGCTTAGTGCCCTTTGAGTGCATTATCTAGGAATGAACCTGGTAGAGCATCCCACACAAACGAATGCTCCACATGCGGGTTTCACATGCCACCAACTCCACATTCACAGGCAACTTCAGCGCCACAGCCGTTTTCAGATAGCCCTCAATGCAAAGGCTCTAGACGCAAATATTGGTGTGAGAGCTAATTCAATCAAGGAAACACTGCATGTTGGTGAAGGGCATATTGAAGAAGGATCAGCCGAGTGGTTCTTGTGGGAGAACAACTCCATTTGGCTCCCTAACTTCACACACCATCAGGCTTCCAAGCAGCTCTCAAGGAAACTCAGTTTTCACACTCTATGCTTAGTGCCCTTTGAGTGCATTATCTAGGAATGAACCTGGTAGAGCATCCCACACAAACGAATGCTCCACATGCGGGTTTCACATGCCACCAACTCCACATTCACAGGCAACTTCAGCGCCACAGCCGTTTTCAGATAGCCCTCAATGCAAAGGCTCTAGACGCAAATATTGGTGTGAGAGCTAATTCAATCAAGGAAACACTGCATGTTGGTGAAGGGCATATTGAAGAAGGATCAGCCGAGTGGTTCTTGTGGGAGAACAACTCCATTTGGCTCCCTAACTTCACACACCATCAGGCTTCCAAGCAGCTCTCAAGGAAACTCAGTTTTCACACTCTATGCTTAGTGCCCTTTGAGTGCATTATCTAGGAATGAACCTGGTAGAGCATCCCACACAAACGAATGCTCCACATGCGGGTTTCACATGCCACCAACTCCACATTCACAGGCAACTTCAGCGCCACAGCCGTTTTCAGATAGCCCTCAATGCAAAGGCTCTAGACGCAAATATTGGTGTGAGAGCTAATTCAATCAAGGAAACACTGCATGTTGGTGAAGGGCATATTGAAGAAGGATCAGCCGCGTGGTTCTTGTGGGAGAACAACTCCATTTGGCTCACTAACTTCACACACCATCAGGCTTCCAAGCAGCTCTCAAGGGAACTCAGTTTTCACACTCTATGCTTAGTGCCCTTTGAGTGCATTATCTAGGAATGAACCTGGTAGAGCATCCCACACAAACGAATGCTCCACATGCGGGTTTCACATGCCACCAACTCCACATTCACAGGCAACTTCAGCGCCACAGCCGTTTTCAGATAGCCCACAATGCAAAGGCTCTAGACGCAAATATTGGTGTGAGAGCTAATTCAATCAAGGAAACACTGCATGTTGGTGAAGGGCATATTGAAGAAGGATCAGCCGAGTGGTTCTTGTGGGAGAACAACTCCATTTGGCTCACGAACTTCACACACCATCAGGCTTCCAAGCAGCTCTCAAGGAAACTCAGTTTTCACACTCTATGCTTAGTGCCCTTTGTGTGCCTAGGACTGAAATGAACCTGGTAGAGCATCCCACACAAACGAATGCTCCACATGCGGGTTTCACATGCCACCAACTCCACATTCACAGGCAACTTCAGCGCCACAGCCGTTTTCAGATAGCCCTCAATGCAAAGGCTCTAGACGCAAATATTGGTGTGAGAGCTAATTCAATCAAGGAAACACTGCATGTTGGTGAAGGGCATATTGAAGAAGGATCAGCCGAGTGGTTCTTGTGGGAGAACAACTCCATTTGGCTCACTAACTTCACACACCATCAGGCTTCCAAGCAGCTCTCAAGGAAACTCAGTTTTCACACTCCATGCTTAGTGCCCTTTGTATGGCTAGGACTGAAATGAACCTGGTAGAGCATCCCTCACAAACGAATGCTCCACATGCGGGTTTCACTTGCCACCAACTCCACATTCACAGGCAACTTCAGCGCCACAGCCGTTTTCAGATAGCCCTCAATGCAAAGGCTCTAGACGCAAATATTGGTGTGAGAGCTAATTCAATCAAGGAAACACTGCATGTTGGTGAAGGGCATATTGAAGAAGGATCAGCCGAGTGGTTCTTGTGGGAGAACAACTCCATTTGGCTCCCTAACTTCACACACCATCAGGCTTCCAAGCAGCTCTCAAGGAAACTCAGTTTTCACACTCTATGCTTAGTGCCCTTTGAGTGCATTATCTAGGAATGAACCTGGTAGAGCATCCCACACAAACGAATGCTCCACATGCGGGTTTCACATGCCACCAACTCCACATTCACAGGCAACTTCAGCGCCACAGCCGTTTTCAGATAGCCCTCAATGCAAAGGCTCTAGACGCAAATATTGGTGTGAGAGCTAATTCAATCAAGGAAACACTGCATGTTGGTGAAGGGCATATTGAAGAAGGATCAGCCGAGTGGTTCTTGTGGGAGAACAACTCCATTTGGCTCCCTAACTTCACACACCATCAGGCTTCCAAGCAGCTCTCAAGGAAACTCAGTTTTCACACTCTATGCTTAGTGCCCTTTGAGTGCATTATCTAGGAATGAACCTGGTAGAGCATCCCACACAAACGAATGCTCCACATGCGGGTTTCACATGCCACCAACTCCACATTCACAGGCAACTTCAGCGCCACAGCCGTTTTCAGATAGCCCACAATGCAAAGGCTCTAGACGCAAATATTGGTGTGAGAGCTAATTCAATCAAGGAAACACTGCATGTTGGTGAAGGGCATATTGAAGAAGGATCAGCCGAGTGGTTCTTGTTGGAGAACAACTCCATTTGGCTCCCTAACTTCACACACCATCAGGCTTCCAAGCAGCTCTCAAGGAAACTCAGTTTTCACACTCTATGCTTAGTGCCCTTTGAGTGCATTATCTAGGAATGAACCTGGTAGAGCATCCCACACAAACGAATGCTCCACATGCGGGTTTCACATGCCACCAACTCCACATTCACAGGCAACTTCAGCGCCACAGCCGTTTTCAGATAGCCCTCAATGCAAAGGCTCTAGACGCAAATATTGGTGTGAGAGCTAATTCAATCAAGGAAACACTGCATGTTGGTGAAGGGCATATTGAAGAAGGATCAGCCGAGTGGTTCTTGTGGGAGAACAACTCCATTTGGCTCACGAACTTCACACACCATCAGGCTTCCAAGCAGCTCTCAAGGAAACTCAGTTTTCACACTCTATGCTTAGTGCCCTTTGAGTGCATTATCTAGGAATGAACCTGGTAGAGCATCCCACACAAACGAATGCTCCACATGCGGGTTTCACATGCCACCAACTCCACATTCACAGGCAACTTCAGCGCCACAGCCGTTTTCAGATAGCCCACAATGCAAAGGCTCTAGACGCAAATATTGGTGTGAGAGCTAATTCAATCAAGGAAACACTGCATGTTGGTGAAGGGCATATTGAAGAAGGATCAGCCGAGTGGTTCTTGTGGGAGAACAACTCCATTTGGCTCACGAACTTCACACACCATCAGGCTTCCAAGCAGCTCTCAAGGAAACTCAGTTTTCACACTCTATGCTTAGTGCCCTTTGTGTGCCTAGGACTGAAATGAACCTGGTAGAGCATCCCACACAAACGAATGCTCCACATGCGGGTTTCACATGCCACCAACTCCACATTCACATGCAAGTTCAGCGCCACAGCCGTTTTCAGATAGCCCTCAATGCAAAGGCTCTAGACGCAAATATTGGTGTGAGAGCTAATTCAATCAAGGAAACACTGCATGTTGGTGAAGGGCATATTGAAGAAGGATCAGCCGAGTGGTTCTTGTGGGAGAACAACTCCATTTGGCTCACTAACTTCACACACCATCAGGCTTCCAAGCAGCTCTCAAGGAAACTCAGTTTTCACACTCTATGCTTAGTGCCCTTTGAGTGCATTATCTAGGAATGAACCTGGTAGAGCATCCCACACAAACGAATGCTCCACATGCGGGTTTCACATGCCACCAACTCCACATTCACAGGCAACTTCAGCGCCACAGCCGTTTTCAGATAGCCCACAATGCAAAGGCTCTAGACGCAAATATTGGTGTGAGAGCTAATTCAATCAAGGAAACACTGCATGTTGGTGAAGGGCATATTGAAGAAGGATCAGCCGAGTGGTTCTTGTGGGAGAACAACTCCATTTGGCTCACGAACTTCACACACCATCAGGCTTCCAAGCAGCTCTCAAGGAAACTCAGTTTTCACACTCTATGCTTAGTGCCCTTTGTGTGCCTAGGACTGAAATGAAGCTTGGTCAGCATCCCACACAAACGAATGCTCCACATGCGGGTTTCACATGCCACCAACTCCACATTCACAGGCAACTTCAGCGCCACAGCCGTTTTCAGATAGCCCTCAATGCAAAGGCTCTAGACGCAAATATTGGTGTGAGAGCTAATTCAATCAAGGAAACACTGCATGTTGGTGAAGGGCATATTGAAGAAGGATCAGCCGAGTGGTTTTTTGTGGGAGAACAACTCCATTTGGCTCACGAACTTCACACACCATCAGGCTTCCAAGCAGCTCTCAAGGAAACTCAGTTTTCACACTCTATGCTTAATTCCCTTTGTGTGCCTAGGACTGAAATGAAGCTTGGTCAGCATCCCACACAAACGAATGCTCCACATGCGGGTTTCACATGCCACCAACTCCACATTCACAGGCAACTTCAGCGCCACAGCCGTTTTCAGATAGCCCTCAATGCAAAGGCTCTAGACGCAAATATTGGTGTGAGAGCTAATTCAATCAAGGAAACACTGCATGTTGGTGAAGGGCATATTGAAGAAGGATCAGCCGAGTGGTTCTTGTGGGAGAACAACTCCATTTGGCTCACGAACTTCACACACCATCAGGCTTCCAAGCAGCTCTCAAGGAAACTCAGTTTTCACACTCTATGCTTAATTCCCTTTGTGTGCCTAGGACTGAAATGAAGCTTGGTCAGCATCCCACACAAACGAATGCTCCACATGCGGGTTTCACATGCCACACCTAACTCCACATTCACAGGCAACTTCAGCGCCACAGCCGTTTTCAAATAGCCCTCAATGCAAAGGCTCTAGACGCAAATATTGGTGTGAGAGCTAATTCAATCAAGGAAACACTGCATGTTGGTGAAGGGCATATTGAAGAAGGATCAGCCGAGTGGTTCTTGTGGGAGAACAACTCCATTTGGCTCACGAACTTCACACACCATCAGGCTTCCAAGCAGCTCTCAAGGAAACTCAGTTTTCACACTCTATGCTTAATGCCCTTTGTGTGCCTAGGACTGAAATGAAGCTTGGTCAGCATCCCACACAAACGAATGCTCCACATGCGGGTTTCACATGCCACCAACTCCACATTCACAGGCAACTTCAGCGCCGCAGCCGTTTTCAGATAGCCCTCAATGCAAAGGCTCTAGACGCAAATATTGGTGTGAGAGCTAATTCAATCAAGGAAACACTGCATGTTGGTGAAGGGCATATTGAAGAAGGATCAGCCGAGTGGTTCTTGTGGGAGAACAACTCCATTTGGCTCACAAACTTCACACACCATCAGGCTTCCAAGCAGCTCTCAAGGAAACTCAGTTTTCACACTCTATGCTTAGTGCCCTTTGAGTGCATTATCTAGGAATGAACCTGGTAGAGCATCCCACACAAACGAATGCTCCCACATGCGGGTTTCACATGCCACCAACTCCACATTCACAGGCAACTTCAGCGCCACAGCCGTTTTCAGATAGCCCTCAATGCAAAGGCTCTAGACGCAAATATTGGTGTGAGAGCTAATTCAATCAAGGAAACACTGCATGTTGGTGAAGGGCATATTGAAGAAGGATCAGCCGAGTGGTTCTTGTGGGAGAACAACTCCATTTGGCTCCCTAACTTCACACACCATCAGGCTTCCAAGCAGCTCTCAAGGAAACTCAGTTTTCACACTCTATGCTTAATGCCCTTTGTGTGCCTAGGACTGAAATGAAGCTTGGTCAGCATCCCACACAAACGAATGCTCCACATGCGGGTTTCACATGCCACCAACTCCACATTCACAGGCAACTTCAGCGCCACAGCCGTTTTCAGATAGCCCACAATGCAAAGGCTCTAGACGCAAATATTGGTGTGAGAGCTAATTCAATCAAGGAAACACTGCATGTTGGTGAAGGGCATATTGAAGAAGGATCAGCCGAGTGGTTCTTGTGGGAGAACACAACTCCATTTGGCTCACGAACTTCACACACCATCAGGCTTCCAAGCAGCTCTCAAGGAAACTCAGTTTTCACACTCTATGCTTAGTGCCCTTTGTGTGCCTAGGACTGAAATGAAGCTTGGTCAGCATCCCACACAAACGAATGCTCCACATGCGGGTTTCACATGCCACCAACTCCACATTCACAGGCAACTTCAGCGCCACAGCCGTTTTCAGATAGCCCTCAATGCAAAGGCTCTAGACGCAAATATTGGTGTGAGAGCTAATTCAATCAAGGAAACACTGCATGTTGGTGAAGGGCATATTGAAGAAGGATCAGCCGAGTGGTTCTTGTGGGAGAACAACTCCATTTGGCTCACTAACTTCACACACCATCAGGCTTCCAAGCAGCTCTCAAGGAAACTCAGTTTTCACACTCTATGCTTAGTGCCCTTTGAGTGCATTATCTAGCAATGAACCTAGTAGAGCATCCCACACAAACGAATGCTCCACATGCGGGTTTCACATGCCACCAACTCCACATTCACAGGCAACTTCAGCGCCACAGCCGTTTTCAGATAGCCCACAATGCAAAGGCTCTAGACGCAAATATTGGTGTGAGAGGTAATTCAATCAAGGAAACACTGCATGTTGGTGAAGGGCATATTGAAGAAGGATCAGCCGAGTGGTTCTTGTGGGAGAACAACTCCATTTGGCTCACGAACTTCACACACCATCAGGCTTCCAAGCAGCTCTCAAGGAAACTCAGTTTTCACACTCTATGCTTAGTGCCCTTTGTGTGCCTAGGACTGAAATGAAGCTTGGTCAGCATCCCACACAAACGAATGCTCCACATGCGGGTTTCACATGCCACCAACTCCACATTCACAGGCAACTTCAGCGCCACAGCCGTTTTCAGATAGCCCACAATGCAAAGGCTCTAGACGCAAATATTGGTGTGAGAGCTAATTCAATCAAGGAAACACTGCGTGTTGGTGAAGGGCATATTGAAGAAGGATCAGCCGAGTGGTTCTTGTGGGAGAACAACTCCATTTGGCTCACTAACTTCACACACCATCAGGCTTCCAAGCAGCTCTCAAGGAAACTCAGTTTTCACACTCTATGCTTAGTGCCCTTTGAGTGCATTATCTAGGAATGAACCTGGTAGAGCATCCCACACAAACGAATGCTCCACATGCGGGTTTCACATGCCACCAACTCCACATTCACAGGCAACTTCAGCGCCACAGCCGTTTTCAGATAGCCCTCAATGCAAAGGCTCTAGACGCAAATATTGGTGTGAGAGCTAATTCAATCAAGGAAACACTGCATGTTGGTGAAGGGCATATTGAAGAAGGATCAGCCGAGTGGTTCTTGTGGGAGAACAACTCCATTTGGCTCCCTAACTTCACACACCATCAGGCTTCCAAGCAGCTCTCAAGGAAACTCAGTTTTCACACTCTATGCTTAATGCCCTTTGTGTGCCTAGGACTGAAATGAAGCTTGGTCAGCATCCCACACAAACGAATGCTCCACATGCGGGTTTCACATGCCACCAACTCCACATTCACAGGCAACTTCAGCGCCACAGCCGTTTTCAGATAGCCCTCAATGCAAAGGCTCTAGACGCAAATATTGGTGTGAGAGCTAATTCAATCAAGGAAACACTGCATGTTGGTGAAGGGCATATTGAAGAAGGATCAGCCGAGTGGTTCTTGTGGGAGAACAACTCCATTTGGCTCACTAACTTCACACACCATCAGGCTTCCCCAAGCAGCTCTCAAGGAAACTCAGTTTTCACACTCTATGTTTAGTGCCCTTTGAGTGCATTATCTAGGAATGAACCTGGTAGAGCATCCCACACAAACGAATGCTCCACATGCGGGTTTCACATGCCACCAACTCCACATTCACAGGCAACTTCAGCGCCACAGCCGTTTTCAGATAGCCCTCAATGCAAAGGCTCTAGACGCAAATTGGTGTGAATGAAGGGGAACTAATTGGTGAGAGAGCTATTCAATCAAGGAAACACTGCATGTTGGTGAAGGGCATATTGAAGAAGGATCAGCCGAGTGGTTCTTGTGGGAGAACAACTCCATTTGGCTCACGAACTTCACACACCATCAGGCTTCCAAGCAGCTCTCAAGGAAACTCAGTTTTCACACTCTATGCTTAATGCCCTTTGTGTGCCTAGGACTGAAATGAAGCTTGGTCAGCATCCCACACAAACGAATGCTCCACATGCGGGTTTCACATGCCACCAACTCCACATTCACAGGCAACTTCAGCGCCACAGCCGTTTTCAGATAGCCCTCAATGCAAAGGCTCTAGACGCAAATATTGGGTGTGAGAGCTAATTCAATCAAGGAAACACTGCATGTTGGTGAAGGGCATATTGAAGAAGGATCAGCCGAGTGGTTCTTGTGGGAGAACAACTCCATTTGGCTCCCTAACTTCACACACCATCAGGCTTCCAAGCAGCTCTCAAGGAAACTCAGTTTTCACACTCTATGCTTAGTGCCCTTTGAGTGCATTATCTAGGAATGAACCTGGTAGAGCATCCCACACAAACGAATGCTCCACATGCGGGTTTCACATGCCACCAACTCCACATTCACAGGCAACTTCAGCGCCACAGCCGTTTTCAGATAGCCCTCAATGCAAAGGCTCTAGACGCAAATATTGGTGTGAGAGCTAATTCAATCAAGGAAACACTGCATGTTGCTGAAGGGGCATATTGAAGAAGGATCAGCCGAGTGGTTCTTGTGGGAGAACAACTCCATTTGGCTCACTAACTTCACACACCATCAGGCTTCCAAGCAGCTCTCAAGGAAACTCAGTTTTCACACTCTATGTTTAGTGCCCTTTGAGTGCATTATCTAGGAATGAACCTGGTAGAGCATCCCACACAAACGAATGCTCCACATGCGGGTTTCACATGCCACCAACTCCACATTCACAGGCAACTTCAGCGCCACAGCCGTTTTCAGATAGCCCTCAATGCAAAGGCTCGAGACGCAAATATTGGTGTGAGAGCTAATTCAATCAAGGAAACACTGCATGTTGGTGAAGGGCATATTGAAGAAGGATCAGCCGAGTGGTTCTTGTGGGAGAACAACTCCATTTGGCTCCCTAACTTCACACACCATCAGGCTTCCAAGCAGCTCTCAAGGAAACTCAGTTTTCACACTCTATGCTTAGTGCCCTTTGAGTGCATTATCTAGGAATGAACCTGGTAGAGCATCCCACACAAACGAATGCTCCACATGCGGGTTTCACATGCCACCAACTCCACATTCACAGGCAACTTCAGCGCCACAGCCGTTTTCAGATAGCCCTCAATGCAAAGGCTCTAGACGCAAATATTGGTGTGAGAGCTAATTCAATCAAGGAAACACTGCATGTTGGTGAAGGGCATATTGAAGAAGGATCAGCCGAGTGGTTCTTGTGGGAGAACAACTCCATTTGGCTCACTAACTTCACACACCATCAGGCTTCCAAGCAGCTCTCAAGGAAACTCAGTTTTCACACTCTATGCTTAGTGTCCTTTGAGTGCATTATCTAGGAATGAACCTGGTAGAGCATTCCACACAAACGAATGCTCCACATGCGGGTTTCACATGCCACCAACTCCACATTCACAGGCAACTTCAGCGCCACAGCCGTTTTCAGATAGCCCTCAATGCAAAGGCTCTAGACGCAAATATTGGTGTGAGAGCTAATTCAATCAAGGAAACACTGCATGTTGGTGAAGGGCATATTGAAGAAGGATCAGCCGAGTGGTTCTTGTGGGAGAACAACTCCATTTGGCTCCCTAACTTCACACACCATCAGGCTTCCAAGCAGCTCTCAAGGAAACTCAGTTTTCACACTCTATGCTTAATGCCCTTTGTGTGCCTAGGACTGAAATGAAGCTTGGTCAGCATCCCACACAAACGAATGCTCCACATGCGGGTTTCACATGCCACCAACTCCACATTCACAGGCAACTTCAGCGCCACAGCCGTTTTCAGATAGCCCTCAATGCAAAGGCTCTAGACGCAAATATTGGTGTGAGAGCTAATTCAATCAAGGAAACACTGCATGTTGGTGAAGGGCATATTGAAGAAGGATCAGCCGAGTGGTTCTTGTGGGAGAACAACTCCATTTGGCTCACTAACTTCACACACCATCAGGCTTCCAAGCAGCTCTCAAGGAAACTCAGTTTTCACACTCTATGCTTAGTGCCCTTTGAGTGCCTAGGACTGAAATGAAGCTTGGTCAGCATCCCACACAAACGAATGCTCCACATGCGGGTTTCACATGCCACCAACTCCACATTCACAGGCAACTTCAGCGCCACAGCCGTTTTCAGATAGCCCACAATGCAAAGGCTCTAGACGCAAATATTGGTGTGAGAGCTAATTCAATCAAGGAAACACTGCATGTTGGTGAAGGGCATATTGAAGAAGGATCAGCCGAGTGGTTCTTGTGGGAGAACAACTCCATTTGGCTCCCTAACTTCACACACCATCAGGCTTCCAAGCAGCTCTCAAGGAAACTCAGTTTTCACACTCTATGCTTAATGCCCTTTGTGTGCCTAGGACTGAAATGAAGCTTGGTCCAGCATCCCACACAAACGAATGCTCCACATGCGGGTTTCACATGCCACCAACTCCACAA
>NW_026701820.1:0-56061 GCF_030435755.1 Ochotona princeps | reverse complement strand
TTTTTCTTGCGAAACGGGTCTAATGGTGATGGTGTGTGAGGTTAGTGACCTGAGTGGAGTTGGTCTCACACAAGAAACTCTCTGCCCATTGATGTTGAGTAAAGGCCTCATCAACATGCTGTGTTGTGTCCCTATAGCTAACATGCACTTGGTGCTGGAGCTGATGCCAGAGCCTTGCATTTCAAGGCTAGCTGAAAATTGCCTTGGCGATGGAAGTATCTCTGAACGTGGAGTTCGTTGCATTTCAATGGAGCAGTTACAGCTTTGCTTTGTGTGGAATTCTCATAAAGCTCAATTTCAACACAGTGCGTTTTATGCCAAATACGCACAGTGTGAACAAACAGGGTTTTCGTGCGAAACGGGTCTAATGGTGATGGTGTGTGAGGTTAGTGACCTGAGTGGAGTTGGTCTCACACAAGAAACTCTCTGCCCATTGATGTTGAGTAAAGGCCTCATCCACATGCTGTTTAGTCCGTATAGCGAACATGCATTTAAAGCCGAAGTTGATGTAAGAGCCTTCCATTTCAAAGCTATCTGAAAATTGCCTTGGTGATGAAGTGTTCTCTGAACGTGGAGTTGGTTGCACTTCAATGGAGCAGTTACAGCTTTGCTTTGTGGTGTATACGCAATAAACCAGTTTTCACTGCAGTGCGTTCTATGACCATTACACACACTGTGACGAAACTGTTTTTTCGTGCGAAACGGGTGTAATGGTGCTGGTGTGTGAGGTTAGTGACCTGAGTGGAGTTGGTCTCACACAAGAAACTCTCTGCCAATTGATGTTGAGTAAAAGCCTCATCCACATGCTGGGTTGTGTCCGTATAGCTACCATGTATTTAAAGCTGAAGTTGAAGGAAGAGACCTGCATTTCAAGGCTAGCTGAAAATTGCCTTGGCGATGGAAGTATCTCTGAACGTGGAGTTCGTTGCATTTCAATGGAGCAGTTACAGCTTTGCTTTGTCTGGAATTCTCATAAAGCTCAATTTCAACACAGTGCGTTTTATGGCAAATATGCTCAGTGTTACGAAACAGGGTTTTCGTGCAAAACGGGTCTAATGGTGATGGTGTGTGAGGTTAGTGACTTGAGTGGAGTTGGTCTCACACAAGAAACTCTCTGCCCATTGATGTTGAGTAACAGCCTCATCCACATGCTGTGCTGTGTCCCTATAGCTAACATGTACTTGGTGCTGGAGCTGATGCCAGAGCCTTGCATTTCAAGGCTAGCTGAAAATTGCCTTGGCGATGAAGGTATCTCTGAACGTGGAGTTCGTTGCATTTCAATGGAGCAGTTACAGCTTTGCTTTTTGTGGAATCGTACAAAGCTCAATTTTCACAAAGTGCGTTTTATGGCAAATACGCACAGAGTTACAAAGCAGGGTTTTCGTGCCAAACGGGTCTAATGGTGATGGTGTGTGAGATTAGTGTCGTGAGTGGAGTTGGTCTCTCACAAGAAACATTGTGCCCTTTCGTGTTGAGTAAAAGCCTCATCCACATGCTGTGTTGTGTCCCTATAGCTAACATGTACTTGGTGCTGGAGCTGATGCCAGAGCCTTGCATTTCAAGGCTAGCTGAAAATTGCCTTGGCGATGGAAGTATCTCTGAACATGGAGTTCATTGCATTTCAATGGAGCAGTTACTGCTTTGCTTTGTGTGGAATTCTCATAAAGCTCAATTTCAACACAGTGCGTTTTATGGCAAATATGCTCAGTGTTACGAAACAGGGTTTTCGTGCGAAACGGGTCTAATGGTGATGGTTTGTGAGGTTAGTGACCTGAGTGGTTTTAATCTCACACAAGAAACTCTCTGCCCTTTGATGTTGAGTAAAGGCCTCATCCACATGCTGTTTAGTCCGTATAGCGAACATGCATTTAAAGCCGAAGTTGATGTAAGAGCCTTCCATTTCAAAGCTATCTGAAAATTGCCTTGGTGATGAAGTGTTCTCTGAACGTGGAGTTGGTTGCACTTCAATGGAGCAGTTACAGCTTTGCTTTGTGGTGTATACGCAATAAACCAGTTTTCACTGCAGTGCGTTCTATGACCATTACACACACTGTGACGAAACTGTTTTTTCGTGCGAAACGGGTGTAATGTTGCTGGTGTGTGAGGTTAGTGACCTGAGTGGAGTTGGTCTCACACAAGAAACTCTCTGCCCATTGATGTTGAGTAAAAGCCTCATCCACATGCTGTGTTGTGTCCGTATAGCTACCATGTATTTAAAGCTGAAGTTGAAGGAAGAGACCTGCATTTCAAGGCTAGCTGAAAATTGCCTTGGCGATGGAAGTATCTCTGAACGTGGAGTTCGTTGCATTTCAATGGAGCAGTTACAGCTTTGCTTTGTCTGGAATTCTCATAAAGCTCAATTTCAACACAGTGCGTTTTATGGCAAATATGCTCAGTGTTACGAAACAGGGTTTTCGTGCAAAACGGGTCTAATGGTGATGGTGTGTGAGGTTAGTGACTTGAGTGGAGTTGGTCTCTCACAAGAAACTCTCTGCCCATTGATGTTGAGTAACAGCCTCATCCACATGCTGTGCTGTGTCCCTATAGCTAACATGTACTTGGTGCTGGAGCTGATGCCAGAGCCTTGCATTTCAAGGCTAGCTGAAAATTGCCTTGGCGATGAAGGTATCTCTGAACGTGGAGTTCGTTGCATTTCAATGGAGCAGTTACAGCTTTGCTTTTTGTGGAATCGTACAAAGCTCAATTTTCACAAAGTGCGTTTTATGGCAAATACGCACAGAGTTACAAAGCAGGGTTTTCGTGCCAAACGGGTCTAATGGTGATGGTGTGTGAGATTAGTGTCGTGAGTGGAGTTGGTCTCTCACAAGAAACATTGTGCCCTTTCGTGTTGAGTAAAAGCCTCATCCACATGCTGTGTTGTGTCCCTATAGCTAACATGTACTTGGTGCTGGAGCTGATGCCAGAGCCTTGCATTTCAAGGCTAGCTGAAAATTGCCTTGGCGATGAAGGCATCTCTGAACGTGGAGTTCATTGCATTTCAATGGAGCAGTTACAGCTTTGCTTTGTCTGGAATTCTCATAAAGCTCAATTTCAACACAATGCGTTTTATGGCAAATATGCTCAGTGTTACGAAACAGGGTTTTCGTGCGAAACGTGTCTAATGGTGATGATGTGTGAGGTTAGTGACCTGAGTGGAGTTGGTCTCACACAAGAAACTCTCTGCCCATTGATGTTGAGTAAAAGCCTCATCCACATGCTGTTTAGTCCGTATAGCGAACATGTATTTAAAGCCGAAGTTGATGTAAGAGCCTTCCATTTCAAAGCTAACTGAAAATTGCGTTGGTGATGAAGTGCTCTCTGAACGTGGAGTTGGTTGCACTTCAATGGAGCAGTTACAGCTTTGCTTTGTGGTGTATACGAAATAAACCAGTTTTCACTGCAATGCGTTCTATGACCATTACACACACTGTGACGAAACCTTTTTTTCGTGCGAAACGGGTGTAATGGTGCTGGTGTGTGAGGTTAGTGACCTGAGTGGAGTTGGTCTCTCACAAGAAACATTGTGCCCTTTCGTCTTGAGTAAAAGCCTCATCCACATGCTGTGTTGTGTCCCTATAGCTAACATGTATTTGGTGCTGGAGCTGATGCCAGAGCCTTGCATTTCAAGGCTAGCTGAAAATTGCCTTGGCGATGAAGGTATCTCTGAACGTGGAGTTCATTGCATTTCAATGGAGCAGTTACAGCTTTGCTTTGTCAGGAATTCTCATAAAGCTCAATTTCAAAACAGTGCGTTTTATGACAAATATGCACAGTGTGACCAAAAGAGTTTTCGTGCGAACAGGTCTAATGCTGTAAGTGTGTGAGGTTAGCGACTTGAGTGGAGTTGGTCTCACACAAGAAACATTGTGCCATTAGTGTTGAGTAACAGCCTCATCCACATGCCGTGCTGTGTCCCTGTAGCTTGCATGTACTTAGTGCTGGAGCTGATGCCATTGCGTTGCATTTCAAGTTTAGCTGAAAATTTCCTTGGCGATGAAGGTATCTCTGAACGTGGAGTTCATTGCATTTCAATGGAGCAGTTACTGCTTTGCTTTGTGTGGAATTCTCATAAAGCTCAATTTCAACACAGTGCGTTTTATGACAAATATGCACAGTGTGACCAAACAGGGTTTTCGTGCAAAACGGGTCTAATGGTATAGGTGTGTGAGATTAGTGACCTGAGTGGAGTTGGTCTCACACAAGAAACTCTCTGCCCATTGATGTTGAGTAAAAGCCTCATCCACATGCTGTGTTGTGTCCCTATAGCTAACATGTACTTGGTGCTGGAGCTGATGCCAGAGCCTTGCATTTCAAGGCTAGCTGAAAATTGCCTTGGCGACGAAGGTATCTCTGAACGTGGAGTTCATTGCATTTCAATGGAGCAGTTACTGCTTTGCTTTGTCTGGAATCGTATAAAGCTCGATTTTCACACAGTGCGTTTTATGGCAAATACGCACAGAGTTACAAAGCAGGGTTTTCGTGCGAAACGGGTCTAATGGTGATGGTGTGTGAGATTAGTGTCGTGAGTGGAGTTGGTCTCACACAAGAAACATTGTGCCCTTTCGTGTTGAGTAACAGCCTCATCCACATGCTGTGTTGTGTCCCTATAGCTAACATGTACTTGGTGCTGGAGCTGATGCCAGAGCCTTGCATTTCAAGGCTAGCTGAAAATTGCCTTGGCGATGAAGGTATCTCTGAACGTGGAGTTCGTTGCATTTCAATGGAGCAGTTACAGCTTTGCTTTGTGTGGAATTCTCATAAAGCTCAATTTCAACACAGTGCGTTTTATGGCAAATATGCACAGTGTGAACAAACAGGGTTTTCGTGCAAAAGGGTCAAATGTGTAAGTGTGTGAGGTTAGTGACTTGAGTGGAGTTGGTCTCACACAAGAAACATTGTGCCCTTTCGTGTTGAAGAAAAGCTACATCCACATGCTGTGCTGTGTCCCTATAGCTTGCATGTACTTAGTGCTGGAGCTGATGCCATTGCCTTGCATTTCAAGGCTAGCTGAAAATTGCCTTGGCAATGAAGGTATCTCTGAACGTGGAGTTCATTGCATTTCAATGGAGCAGTTACAGCTTTGCTTTGTCTGGAATTCTCATAAAGCTCAATTTCAACACAGTGCGTTTTATGACAAATATGCACAGTGTGACCAAACAGGGTTTTCTTGCGAAACGGGTCTAATGGTGTAGGTATGTGAGATTAGTGACCTGAGTGGAGTTGGTCTCACACAAGAAACTCTCTGCCCATTGATGTTGAGTAAAAGCCTCATCCACATGCTGTGTTGTGTCCATATAGCTTGCATGTACTTGGTGCTGGAGCTGATTCCAGAGCCTTGCATTTCAAGGCTAGCTGAAAATTGCCTTGGCGATGAAGGTATCTCTGAACGTGGAGTTCATTGCATTTCAATGGAGCAGTTACTGCTTTGCTTTGTCTGGAATCGTATAAAGCTCAATTTTCACACAGTGCGTTTTATGGCAAATGCGCACAGAGTTACAAAGCAGGGTTTTCGTGCGAAACGGGTCTAATGGTGATGGTGTGTGAGATTAGTGTCGTGAGTGGAGTTGGTCTCACACAAGAAACATTGTGCCAATTGATGTTGAGTAAAAGCCTCATCCACATGCTGTGCTCAGTGTCCCTATAGCTAACATGTACTTGGTGCTTGAGCAGATGCCAGAGCCTTGCATTTCAAGGCTAGCTGAAAATTGCCTTGGCGATGGAAGTATCTCTGAACATGGAGTTCGTTGCATTTCAATGGAGCAGTTGCAGCTTTGCTTTGTGTGGAATTCTCATAAAGCTCAATTTCAACACAGTGCGTTTTATGGCAAATATGCTCAGTGTTACGAAACAGGGTTTCGTGCGAAACGGGTCTAATGGTGATGGTGTGTGAGGTTAGTGACCTGATTGGAGTTGGTCTCACACAAGAAACTCTCTGCCCATTGATGTTGAGTAAAGACCTCATCCACATGCTTTTTAGTCCGTATAGCAAACATGTATTTAAAGCCGAAGTTGATGTAAGAGCCTTCCATTTCAAAGCTATCTGAAAATTGCCTTGGTGATGAAGTGTTCTCTGAACGTGGAGTTGGTTGCACTTCAATGGAGCAGTTACAGCTTTGCTTTGTGGTGTATACGCAATAAACCGCTTTTCACTGCAATGCGTTCTATGACCATTACACACACTGTGACGAAGCAGATTTTTCGTGCGAAACGGGTGTAATGGTGATGGTGTGTGAGGTTAGTGACCTGAGGGGAGTTGGTCTCACACAAGAAACTCTCTGCCCATCGATGTTGAGTAAAAGCCTCATCCACATGCTGTGTTGTGTCCGTATATCTACCATGTATTTAAAGCTGAAGTTGAAGGAAGAGACCTGCATTTCAAGGCTAGCTGAAAATTGCCTTGGCGATGGAAGTATCTCTGAACGTGGAGTTCATTGCATTTCAATGGAGCAGTTACTGCTTTGCTTTGTCTGGAATCGTATAAAGCTCAATTTTCACACAGTGCGTTTTATGGCAAATATGCTCAGTGTTACGAAACAGGGTTTTCGTGCAAAACGGGTCTAATGGTGATGATGTGTGAGGTTAGCGACTTGAGTGGAGTTGGTCTCACACAAGATACATTGTGCCCTTTCGTCTTGAGTAACAGCCTCATCCACATGCTGTGCTGTGTCCCTATAGCTAACATGTGCTTGGTGCTTGAACTGATGCCAGAGCCTTGCATTTCAAGGCTAGCTGAAAATTGCCTTGGCGATGGAAGTATCTCTGAACGTGGAGTTCGTTGCATTTCAATGGAGCAGTTGCAGCTTTGCTTTGTGTGGAATTCTCATAAAGCTCAATTTCAACACAGTGCGTTTTATGGCAAATATGCTCAGTGTTACGAAACAGGGTTTTCGTGCGAAACGGGTCTAATGGTGATGGTGTGTGAGGTTAGTGACCTGAGTGGAGTTGGTCTCACACAAGAAACTCTCTGCCCATTGATGTTGAGTAAAGGCCTCATCCACATGCTGTTTAGTCCGTATAGCGAACATGTATTTAAAGCCGAAGTTGATGTAAGAGCCTTCCATTTCAAAGCTAACTGAAAATTGCATTGGTGATGAAGTGTTCTCTGAACGTGGAGTTGGTTGCACTTCAATGGAGCTGTTACAGCTTTGCTTTGTGGTGTATACGCAATAAACCGGTTTTCACTGCAATGCGTTCTATGACCATTACACACACTGTGACGAAACTGTTTTTTCGTGCGAAACGGGTGTAAGAGTGATGGTGTGTGAGGTTAGTGACCTGAGTGGAGTTGGTCTCACACAAGAAACTCTCTGCCCATTGATGTTGAGTAAAAGCCTCATCCACATGCTGTGCTGTGTCCCTATAGCTAACATGTACTTGGTGCTGGAGCTGATGCCAGAGCCTTGCATTTCAAGGCTAGCTGAAAATTGCCTTGGCGATGAAGGTATCTCTGAACGTGGAGTTCGTTGCATTTCAATGGAGCAGTTACAGCTTTGCTTTGTGTGGAATTCTCATAAAGCTCAATTTCAACACAGTGCGTTTTATGGCAAATATGCTCAGTGTTACGAAACAGGGTTTTCTTGCGAAACGGGTCTAATGGTGATGGTGTGTGAGGTTAGTGACCTGAGTGGAGTTGGTCTCACACAAGAAACTCTCTGCCCATTGATGTTGAGTAAAGGCCTCATCAACATGCTGTGTTGTGTCCCTATAGCTAACATGCACTTGGTGCTGGAGCTGATGCCAGAGCCTTGCATTTCAAGGCTAGCTGAAAATTGCCTTGGCGATGGAAGTATCTCTGAACGTGGAGTTGGTTGCACTTCAATGGAGCAGTTACAGCTTTGCTTTGTGGTGTATACGCAATAAACCAGTTTTCACTGCAGTGCGTTCTATGACCATTACACACACTGTGACGAAACTGTTTTTTCGTGCGAAACGGGTGTAATGGTGCTGGTGTGTGAGGTTAGTGACCTGAGTGGAGTTGGTCTCACACAAGAAACTCTCTGCCAATTGATGTTGAGTAAAAGCCTCATCCACATGCTGGGTTGTGTCCGTATAGCTACCATGTATTTAAAGCTGAAGTTGAAGGAAGAGACCTGCATTTCAAGGCTAGCTGAAAATTGCCTTGGCGATGGAAGTATCTCTGAACGTGGAGTTCGTTGCATTTCAATGGAGCAGTTACAGCTTTGCTTTGTCTGGAATTCTCATAAAGCTCAATTTCAACACAGTGCGTTTTATGGCAAATATGCTCAGTGTTACGAAACAGGGTTTTCGTGCAAAACGGGTCTAATGGTGATGGTGTGTGAGGTTAGTGACTTGAGTGGAGTTGGTCTCACACAAGAAACTCTCTGCCCATTGATGTTGAGTAACAGCCTCATCCACATGCTGTGCTGTGTCCCTATAGCTAACATGTACTTGGTGCTGGAGCTGATGCCAGAGCCTTGCATTTCAAGGCTAGCTGAAAATTGCCTTGGCGATGAAGGTATCTCTGAACGTGGAGTTCGTTGCATTTCAATGGAGCAGTTACAGCTTTGCTTTTTGTGGAATCGTACAAAGCTCAATTTTCACAAAGTGCGTTTTATGGCAAATACGCACAGAGTTACAAAGCAGGGTTTTCGTGCCAAACGGGTCTAATGGTGATGGTGTGTGAGATTAGTGTCGTGAGTGGAGTTGGTCTCTCACAAGAAACATTGTGCCCTTTCGTGTTGAGTAAAAGCCTCATCCACATGCTGTGTTGTGTCCCTATAGCTAACATGTACTTGGTGCTGGAGCTGATGCCAGAGCCTTGCATTTCAAGGCTAGCTGAAAATTGCCTTGGCGATGGAAGTATCTCTGAACATGGAGTTCATTGCATTTCAATGGAGCAGTTACTGCTTTGCTTTGTGTGGAATTCTCATAAAGCTCAATTTCAACACAGTGCGTTTTATGGCAAATATGCTCAGTGTTACGAAACAGGGTTTTCGTGCGAAACGGGTCTAATGGTGATGGTTTGTGAGGTTAGTGACCTGAGTGGTTTTAATCTCACACAAGAAACTCTCTGCCCTTTGATGTTGAGTAAAGGCCTCATCCACATGCTGTTTAGTCCGTATAGCGAACATGCATTTAAAGCCGAAGTTGATGTAAGAGCCTTCCATTTCAAAGCTATCTGAAAATTGCCTTGGTGATGAAGTGTTCTCTGAACGTGGAGTTGGTTGCACTTCAATGGAGCAGTTACAGCTTTGCTTTGTGGTGTATACGCAATAAACCAGTTTTCACTGCAGTGCGTTCTATGACCATTACACACACTGTGACGAAACTGTTTTTTCGTGCGAAACGGGTGTAAGAGTGATGGTGTGTGAGGTTAGTGACCTGAGTGGAGTTGGTCTCACACAAGAAACTCTCTGCCCATTGATGTTGAGTAAAAGCCTCATCCACATGCTGTGTTGTGTCCGTATAGCTACCATGTATTTAAAGCTGAAGTTGAAGGAAGAGACCTGCATTTCAAGGCTAGCTGAAAATTGCCTTGGCGATGGAAGTATCTCTGAACGTGGAGTTCGTTGCATTTCAATGGAGCAGTTACAGCTTTGCTTTGTCTGGAATTCTCATAAAGCTCAATTTCAACACAGTGCGTTTTATGGCAAATATGCTCAGTGTTACGAAACAGGGTTTTCGTGCAAAACGGGTCTAATGGTGATGGTGTGTGAGGTTAGTGACTTGAGTGGAGTTGGTCTCTCACAAGAAACTCTCTGCCCATTGATGTTGAGTAACAGCCTCATCCACATGCTGTGCTGTGTCCCTATAGCTAACATGTACTTGGTGCTGGAGCTGATGCCAGAGCCTTGCATTTCAAGGCTAGCTGAAAATTGCCTTGGCGATGAAGGTATCTCTGAACGTGGAGTTCGTTGCATTTCAATGGAGCAGTTACAGCTTTGCTTTTTGTGGAATCGTACAAAGCTCAATTTTCACAAAGTGCGTTTTATGGCAAATACGCACAGAGTTACAAAGCAGGGTTTTCGTGCCAAACGGGTCTAATGGTGATGGTGTGTGAGATTAGTGTCGTGAGTGGAGTTGGTCTCTCACAAGAAACATTGTGCCCTTTCGTGTTGAGTAAAAGCCTCATCCACATGCTGTGTTGTGTCCCTATAGCTAACATGTACTTGGTGCTGGAGCTGATGCCAGAGCCTTGCATTTCAAGGCTAGCTGAAAATTGCCTTGGCGATGAAGGCATCTCTGAACGTGGAGTTCATTGCATTTCAATGGAGCAGTTACAGCTTTGCTTTGTCTGGAATTCTCATAAAGCTCAATTTCAACACAGTGCGTTTTATGGCAAATATGCTCAGTGTTACGAAACAGGGTTTTCGTGCGAAACGTGTCTAATGGTGATGATGTGTGAGGTTAGTGACCTGAGTGGAGTTGGTCTCACACAAGAAACTCTCTGCCCATTGATGTTGAGTAAAAGCCTCATCCACATGCTGTTTAGTCCGTATAGCGAACATGTATTTAAAGCCGAAGTTGATGTAAGAGCCTTCCATTTCAAAGCTAACTGAAAATTGCGTTGGTGATGAAGTGCTCTCTGAACGTGGAGTTGGTTGCACTTCAATGGAGCAGTTACAGCTTTGCTTTGTGGTGTATACGCAATAAACCGGTTTTCACTGCAATGCGTTCTATGACCATTACACACACTGTGACGAAACCTTTTTTTCGTGCGAAACGGGTGTAATGGTGCTGGTGTGTGAGGTTAGTGACCTGAGTGGAGTTGGTCTCTCACAAGAAACATTGTGCCCTTTCGTCTTGAGTAAAAGCCTCATCCACATGCTGTGTTGTGTCCCTATAGCTAACATGTATTTGGTGCTGGAGCTGATGCCAGAGCCTTGCATTTCAAGGCTAGCTGAAAATTGCCTTGGCGATGAAGGTATCTCTGAACGTGGAGTTCATTGCATTTCAATGGAGCAGTTACAGCTTTGCTTTGTCAGGAATTCTCATAAAGCTCAATTTCAAAACAGTGCGTTTTATGACAAATATGCACAGTGTGACCAAAAGAGTTTTCGTGCGAACAGGTCTAATGCTGTAAGTGTGTGAGGTTAGCGACTTGAGTGGAGTTGGTCTCACACAAGAAACATTGTGCCATTAGTGTTGAGTAACAGCCTCATCCACATGCCGTGCTGTGTCCCTGTAGCTTGCATGTACTTAGTGCTGGAGCTGATGCCATTGCGTTGCATTTCAAGTTTAGCTGAAAATTTCCTTGGCGATGAAGGTATCTCTGAACGTGGAGTTCATTGCATTTCAATGGAGCAGTTACTGCTTTGCTTTGTGTGGAATTCTCATAAAGCTCAATTTCAACACAGTGCGTTTTATGACAAATATGCACAGTGTGACCAAACAGGGTTTTCGTGCAAAACGGGTCTAATGGTATAGGTGTGTGAGATTAGTGACCTGAGTGGAGTTGGTCTCACACAAGAAACTCTCTGCCCATTGATGTTGAGTAAAAGCCTCATCCACATGCTGTGTTGTGTCCCTATAGCTAACATGTACTTGGTGCTGGAGCTGATGCCAGAGCCTTGCATTTCAAGGCTAGCTGAAAATTGCCTTGGCGATGAAGGTATCTCTGAACGTGGAGTTCATTGCATTTCAATGGAGCAGTTACTGCTTTGCTTTGTCTGGAATCGTATAAAGCTCGATTTTCACACAGTGCGTTTTATGGCAAATACGCACAGAGTTACAAAGCAGGGTTTTCGTGCCAAACGGGTCTAATGGTGATGGTGTGTGAGATTAGTGTCGTGAGTGGAGTTGGTCTCACACAAGAAACATTGTGCCCTTTCGTGTTGAGTAACAGCCTCATCCACATGCTGTGTTGTGTCCCTATAGCTAACATGTACTTGGTGCTGGAGCTGATGCCAGAGCCTTGCATTTCAAGGCTAGCTGAAAATTGCCTTGGCGATGAAGGTATCTCTGAACGTGGAGTTCGTTGCATTTCAATGGAGCAGTTACAGCTTTGCTTTGTGTGGAATTCTCATAAAGCTCAATTTCAACACAGTGCGTTTTATGGCAAATATGCACAGTGTGAACAAACAGGGTTTTCGTGCAAAAGGGTCAAATGTGTAAGTGTGTGAGGTTAGTGACTTGAGTGGAGTTGGTCTCACACAAGAAACATTGTGCCCTTTCGTGTTGAAGAAAAGCTACATCCACATGCTGTGCTGTGTCCCTATAGCTTGCATGTACTTAGTGCTGGAGCTGATGCCATTGCCTTGCATTTCAAGGCTAGCTGAAAATTGCCTTGGCAATGAAGGTATCTCTGAACGTGGAGTTCATTGCATTTCAATGGAGCAGTTACAGCTTTGCTTTGTCTGGAATTCTCATAAAGCTCAATTTCAACACAGTGCGTTTTATGACAAATATGCACAGTGTGACCAAACAGGGTTTTCTTGCGAAACGGGTCTAATGGTGTAGGTATGTGAGATTAGTGACCTGAGTGGAGTTGGTCTCACACAAGAAACTCTCTGCCCATTGATGTTGAGTAAAAGCCTCATCCACATGCTGTGTTGTGTCCATATAGCTTGCATGTACTTGGTGCTGGAGCTGATTCCAGAGCCTTGCATTTCAAGGCTAGCTGAAAATTGCCTTGGCGATGAAGGTATCTCTGAACGTGGAGTTCATTGCATTTCAATGGAGCAGTTACTGCTTTGCTTTGTCTGGAATCGTATAAAGCTCAATTTTCACACAGTGCGTTTTATGGCAAATGCGCACAGAGTTACAAAGCAGGGTTTTCGTGCGAAACGGGTCTAATGGTGATGGTGTGTGAGATTAGTGTCGTGAGTGGAGTTGGTCTCACACAAGAAACATTGTGCCAATTGATGTTGAGTAAAAGCCTCATCCACATGCTGTGCTCAGTGTCCCTATAGCTAACATGTACTTGGTGCTTGAGCAGATGCCAGAGCCTTGCATTTCAAGGCTAGCTGAAAATTGCCTTGGCGATGGAAGTATCTCTGAACATGGAGTTCGTTGCATTTCAATGGAGCAGTTGCAGCTTTGCTTTGTGTGGAATTCTCATAAAGCTCAATTTCAACACAGTGCGTTTTATGGCAAATATGCTCAGTGTTACGAAACAGGGTTTCGTGCGAAACGGGTCTAATGGTGATGGTGTGTGAGGTTAGTGACCTGATTGGAGTTGGTCTCACACAAGAAACTCTCTGCCCATTGATGTTGAGTAAAGACCTCATCCACATGCTTTTTAGTCCGTATAGCAAACATGTATTTAAAGCCGAAGTTGATGTAAGAGCCTTCCATTTCAAAGCTAGCTGAAAATTGCCTTGGTGATGAAGTGTTCTCTGAACGTGGAGTTGGTTGCACTTCAATGGAGCAGTTACAGCTTTGCTTTGTGGTGTATACGCAATAAACCGCTTTTCACTGCAATGCGTTCTATGACCATTACACACACTGTGACGAAGCAGATTTTTCGTGCGAAACGGGTGTAATGGTGATGGTGTGTGAGGTTAGTGACCTGAGGGGAGTTGGTCTCACACAAGAAACTCTCTGCCCATCGATGTTGAGTAAAAGCCTCATCCACATGCTGTGTTGTGTCCGTATATCTACCATGTATTTAAAGCTGAAGTTGAAGGAAGAGACCTGCATTTCAAGGCTAGCTGAAAATTGCCTTGGCGATGGAAGTATCTCTGAACGTGGAGTTCATTGCATTTCAATGGAGCAGTTACTGCTTTGCTTTGTCTGGAATCGTATAAAGCTCAATTTTCACACAGTGCGTTTTATGGCAAATATGCTCAGTGTTACGAAACAGGGTTTTCGTGCAAAACGGGTCTAATGGTGATGATGTGTGAGGTTAGCGACTTGAGTGGAGTTGGTCTCACACAAGATACATTGTGCCCTTTCGTCTTGAGTAACAGCCTCATCCACATGCTGTGCTGTGTCCCTATAGCTAACATGTGCTTGGTGCTTGAACTGATGCCAGAGCCTTGCATTTCAAGGCTAGCTGAAAATTGCCTTGGCGATGGAAGTATCTCTGAACGTGGAGTTCGTTGCATTTCAATGGAGCAGTTGCAGCTTTGCTTTGTGTGGAATTCTCATAAAGCTCAATTTCAACACAGTGCGTTTTATGGCAAATATGCTCAGTGTTACGAAACAGGGTTTTCGTGCGAAACGGGTCTAATGGTGATGGTGTGTGAGGTTAGTGACCTGAGTGGAGTTGGTCTCACACAAGAAACTCTCTGCCCATTGATGTTGAGTAAAGGCCTCATCCACATGCTGTTTAGTCCGTATAGCGAACATGTATTTAAAGCCGAAGTTGATGTAAGAGCCTTCCATTTCAAAGCTAACTGAAAATTGCATTGGTGATGAAGTGTTCTCTGAACGTGGAGTTGGTTGCACTTCAATGGAGCTGTTACAGCTTTGCTTTGTGGTGTATACGCAATAAACCGGTTTTCACTGCAATGCGTTCTATGACCATTACACACACTGTGACGAAACTGTTTTTTCGTGCGAAACGGGTGTAAGAGTGATGGTGTGTGAGGTTAGTGACCTGAGTGGAGTTGGTCTCACACAAGAAACTCTCTGCCCATTGATGTTGAGTAAAAGCCTCATCCACATGCTGTGCTGTGTCCCTATAGCTAACATGTACTTGGTGCTGGAGCTGATGCCAGAGCCTTGCATTTCAAGGCTAGCTGAAAATTGCCTTGGCGATGAAGGTATCTCTGAACGTGGAGTTCGTTGCATTTCAATGGAGCAGTTACAGCTTTGCTTTGTGTGGAATTCTCATAAAGCTCAATTTCAACACAGTGCGTTTTATGGCAAATACGCACAGTGTAACCAAAGAGGGTTTTCGTGCGAAACGGGTCTAATGGTGATGGTGTGTGAGGTTGGCGACTTGAGTGGAGTTGGTCTCACACAAGAAACATTGTGCCCTTT
Source organism: Ochotona princeps (assembly GCF_030435755.1). Taxonomy (NCBI): domain Eukaryota; kingdom Metazoa; phylum Chordata; class Mammalia; order Lagomorpha; family Ochotonidae; genus Ochotona; species Ochotona princeps. Next base: position 41,172 of record NW_026701820.1, on the reverse strand, counting down.
CGTCTTGAGTAAAAGCCTCATCCACATGCTGTGCTGTGTCCCAATAGCTTGCATGTAATTAGTGCTGGAGCTGATGCCATTGCCTTGCATTTCAAGGCTAGCTGAAAATTGCCTTGGCAATGAAGGTATCTCTGAAAGTGGAGTTTGTTGCATTTCAATGGAGCAGTTACAGCTTTGCTTTGTCTGAAATTCTCATAAAGCTCAATTTCAACACAGTGCGTTTTATGACAAATATGCACAGTGTGACTAAAGAGGGTTTTCGTGCAAAACGGGTCTAATGGTGTAAGTGTGTGTGAGGTTAGCGACTTGAGTGGAGTTGGTCTCACACAAGAAACATTGTGCCCTTTCGTCTTGAGTAAAAGCCTCATCCACATGCTGTGCTGTGTCCCTATAGCTAACATGTACTTGGTGCTGGAGCTGATGCCAGAGCCTTGCATTTCAAGGCTAGCTGAAAATTGCCTTGGCGATGGAAGTATCTCTGAACATGGAGTTCATTGCATTTCAATGGAGCAGTTACAGCTTTGCTTTGTGTGGAATTCTCATAAAGCTCAATTTTCACACAGTGCGTTTTATGGCAAATATGCTCAGTGTTACGAAACAGAGTTTTCGTGCGAAACGGGTCTAATGGTGATGGTGCGTGAGGTTAGTGACCTGAGTGGAGTTGGTCTCACACAAGAAACTCTCTGCCCATTGATGTTGAGTAAAAGCCTCATCCACATGCTGTTTAGTCCGTATAGCGAACATGTATTTAAAGCCGAAGTTGATGTAAGAGCCTTCCATTTCAAAGCTAACTGAAAATTGCCTTGGTGATGAAGTGCTCTCTGAACGTGGAGTTGGTTGCACTTCAATGGAGCAGTTACAGCTTTGCTTTGTGGTGTATACGCAATAAAACAGTTTTCAATGCAATGCGTTCTATGACCATTACACACACTGTGACGAAACTGTTTTTTCGTGCGAAACGGGTGTAATGGTGCTGGTGTGTGAGGTTAGTGACCTGAGTGGAGTTGGTCACACACAAGAAACATTGTGCCCTTTTGTGTTGAATAAAGCCTCATCCACATGCTGTGTTGTGTCCGTATAGCTTGCATGTATTTAGTGCTGGAGCTGATGCCATTGCCTTGCATTTCAAGGCTAGCTGAAAATTGCCTTGGCGATGAAGGTATCTCTGAACGCGGAGTTCATTGCATTTCAATGGAGCAGTTACAGCTTTGCTTTGTCTGGAATTCTCATAAAGCTCAATTTCAAAACAGTGCGTTTTATGACAAATATGCACAGTGTGACCAAAAGGGTTTTCGTGCGAAACGGGTCTAATGGTGTAAGTGTGTGAGGTTAGCGACTTGAGTGGAGTTGGTCTCACACAAGAAACATTGTGCCCTTTCGTCTTGAGTAACAGCCTCATCCACATGCTGTGCTGTGTCCCTATAGCTAACATGTACTTGGTGCTGGAGCTGATGCCAGAGCCTTGCATTTCAAGGCTAGCTGAAAATTGCCTTGGCGATGGAAGTATCTCTGAACATGGAGTTCGTTGCATTTCAATGGAGCAGTTACAGCTTTGCTTTGTCTGGAATTCTCGTAAAACTCAATTTCAAAACAGTGCGTTTTATGTCAAATACGCACAAAGTTACAAAGCAGGGTTTTCGTGCGAAACGGGTCTAATGGTGTAAGGGTGTGAGAGATTAGTGACCTGAGTGGAGTTAGTCTCACACAAGAAACTCTCTGCCCATTGATGTTGAGTAAAAGCCTCATCCACATGCTGTGTTGTGTCCCTATAGCTAACATGTACTTGGTGCTGGAGCTGATGCCAGAGCCTTGCATTTCAAGACTAGCTGAAAATTGCCTTGGCGATGAAGGTATCTCTGAACGTGGAGTTCATTGCATTTCAATGGAGCAGTTACAGCTTTGCTTTGTCTGGAATTCTCATAAAGCTCAATTTCAAAGCAGTGCGTTTTATGACAAATATGCACAGTGTGACCAAAAGGGTTTTCATGCGAAACAGGTCTAATGGTGATGGTGTGTGAGGTTAGCGACTTGAGTGGAGTTGGTCTCACACAAGAAACATTGTGCCCTTTCGTCTTGAGTAAAAGCCTCATCCACATGCCGTGTTGCGTCCCTATAGCTAACATGTACTTGGTGCTGGAGCTGATGCCAGAGCCTTGCATTTCAAGGCTAGCTGAAAATTGCCTTGGCGATGAAGGTATCTCTGAACATGGAGTTCATTGCATGTCAATGGAGCAGTTACAGCTTTGCTTTGTGTGGAATTCTCATAAAGCTCAATTTCAACACAGTGCGTTTTATGGCAAATATGCTCAGTGTTATGAAACAGGGTTTTCGTGCGAAACGGGTCTAATGGTGATGGTGTGTGAGGTTAGTGACCTGAGTGGAGTTGGTCTCACACAAGAAACTCTCTGCCCATTGATGTTGAGTAAAAGCCTCATCCACATGCTGTTTAGTCCGTATAGCGAACATGTATTTAAAGCCGAAGTTGATGTAAGAGCCTTCCATTTCAAAGCTAACTGAAAATTGCCTTGGTGATGAAGTGCTCTCTGAACGTGGAGTTGGTTGCACTTCAATGGAGCAGTTACAGCTTTGCTTTGTGGTGTATACGCAATAAACCAGTTTTCGCTGCAATGCGTTCTATGACCATTACACACACTGTGACGAAACTGTTTTTTCGTGCGAAACGGGTGTAATGGTGCTGGTGTGTGAGGTTAGTGACCTGAGTGGAGTTGGTCACACACAAGAAACATTGTGCCCTTTTGTGTTGAATAAAGCCTCATCCACATGCTGTGTTGTGTCCGTATAGCTTGCATGTATTTAGTGCTGGAGCTGATGCCATTGCCTTGCATTTCAAGGCTAGCTGAAAATTGCCTTGGCGATGAAGGTATCTCTGAACGCGGAGTTCATTGCATTTCAATGGAGCAGTTACAGCTTTGCTTTGTGTGGAATTCTCATAAAGCTCAATTTCAAAACAGTGCGTTTTATGACAAATATGCACAGTGTGACCAAAAGGGTTTTCGTGCGAAACGGATCTAATGGTGTAAGTGTGTGAGGTGAGCGACTTGAGTGGAGTTGGTCTCACACAAGAAACATTGTGCCCTTTCGTGTTGAGTAACAGCCTCATCCACATGCTGTGCTTTGTCCCTATAGCTAACATGTACTTGGTGCTGGAGCTGATGCCAGAGCCTTGCATTTCAAGGCTAGCTGAAAATTGCCTTGGCGATGGAAGTATCTCTGAACATGGAGTTCGTTGCATTTCAATGGAGCAGTTGCAGCTTTGCTTTGTGTGGAATTCTCATAAAGCTCAATTTCAACACAGTGCGTTTTCTGGCAAATATGCTCAGTGTTATGAAACAGGGTTTTCGTGCGAAACGGGTCTAATGGTGATGGTGTGTGAGGTTAGTGACCTGAGTGGAGTTGGTCTCACACAAGAAACTCTCTGCCCATTGATGTTGAGTAAAAGCCTCATCCACATGCTGTTTAGTCCGTATAGCGAACATGTATTTAAAGCCGAAGTTGATGTATGAGCCTTCCATTTCAAAGCTAACTGAAAATTGCCTTGGTGATGAAGTGCTCTCTGAACGTGGAGTTGGTTGCACTTCAATGGAGCAGTTACAGCTTTGCTTTGTGGTGTATACGCAATAAACCAGTTTTCAATGCAATGCGTTCTATGACCATTACAAACACTGTGACGAAACTGTTTTTTCGTGCGAAACGGGTGTAATGGTGCTGGTGTGTGAGGTTAGTGACCTTAGTGGAGTTGGTCACACACAAGAAACATTGTGCCCTTTTGTGTTGAATAAAGCCTCATCCACATGCTGTATTGTGTCCGTATAGCTTGCATGTATTTAGTGCTGGAGCTGATGCCATTGCCTTGCATTTCAAGGCTAGCTGAAAATTGCCTTGGCGATGAAGGTATCTCTGAACGAGGAGTTCATTGCATTTCAATGCAGCAGTTGCAGCTTTGCTTTATCTGGAATTCTCCTAAAACTCAATTTCAAAACAGTGCGTTTTATGTCAAATACGCACAAAGTTACAAAGCAGGGTTTTCGTGCGATACGGGTCTAATGGTGATGGTGTGAGAGATTAGTGACCTGAGTGGAGTTAGTCTCACACAAGAAACTCTCTGCCCATTGATGTTGAGTAAAAGCCTCATCCACATGCTGTGTTGTGTCCCTATAGCTAACATGTACTTGGTGCTGGAGCTGATGCCAGAGCCTTGCATTTCAAGACTAGCTGAAAATTGCCTTGGCGATGAAAGTATCTCTGAACGTGGAGTTCATTGCATTTCAATGGAGCAGTTACAGCTTTGCTTTGTCTGGAATTCTCATAAAGCTCAATTTCAAAACAGTGCGTTTTATGACAAATATGCACAGTGTGACCAAAAGGGTTTTCATGCGAAACAGGTCTAATGGTGATGGTGTGTGAGGTTAGCGACTTGAGTGGAGTTGGTCTCACACAAGAAACATTGTGCCCTTTCGTCTTGAGTAAAAGCCTCATCCACATGCCGTGTTGCGTCCCTATAGCTAACATGTACTTGGTGCTGGAGCTGATGCCAGAGCCTTGCATTTCAAGGCTAGCTGAAAATTGCCTTGGCGATGAAGGTATCTCTGAACATGGAGTTCATTGCATGTCAATGGAGCAGTTACAGCTTTGCTTTGTGTGGAATTCTCATAAAGCTCAATTTCAACACAGTGCGTTTTATGGCAAATATGCTCAGTGTTATGAAACAGGGTTTTCGTGCGAAACGGGTCTAATGGTGATGGTGTGTGAGGTTAGTGACCTGAGTGGAGTTGGTCTCACACAAGAAACTCTCTGCCAATTGATGTTGAGTAAAAGCCTCATCCACATGCTGTTTAGTCCGTATAGCGAACATGTATTTAAAGCCGAAGTTGATGTAAGAGCCTTCCATTTCAAAGCTAACTGAAAATTGCCTTGGTGATGAAGTGCTCTCTGAACGTGGAGTTGGTTGCACTTCAATGGAGCAGTTACAGCTTTGCTTTGTGGTGTATACGCAATAAACCAGTTTTCGCTGCAATGCGTTCTATGACCATTACACACACTGTGACGAAACTGTTTTTTCGTGCGAAACGGGTGTAATGGTGCTGGTGTGTGAGGTTAGTGACCTGAGTGGAGTTGGTCACACACAAGAAACATTGTGCCCTTTTGTGTTGAATAAAGCCTCATCCACATGCTGTGTTGTGTCCGTATAGCTTGCATGTATTTAGTGCTGGAGCTGATGCCATTGCCTTGCATTTCAAGGCTAGCTGAAAATTGCCTTGGCGATGAAGGTATCTCTGAACGCGGAGTTCATTGCATTTCAATGGAGCAGTTACAGCTTTGCTTTGTCTGGAATTCTCATAAAGCTCAATTTCAAAACAGTGCGTTTTATGTCAAATACGCACAAAGTTACAAAGCAGGGTTTTCGTGCGATACGGGTCTAATGGTGATGGTGTGAGAGATTAGTGACCTGAGTGGAGTTAGTCTCACACAAGAAACTCTCTGCCCATTGATGTTGAGTAAAAGCCTCATCCACATGCTGTGTTGTGTCCCTATAGCTAACATGTACTTGGTGCTGGAGCTGATGCCAGAGCCTTGCATTTCAAGACTAGCTGAAAATTGCCTTGGCGATGAAGGTATCTCTGAACGTGGAGTTCATTGCATTTCAATGGAGCAGTTACAGCTTTGCTTTGTCTGGAATTCTCATAAAGCTCAATTTCAAAACAGTGCGTTTTATGACAAATATGCACAGTGTGACCAAAAGGGTTTTCATGCGAAACAGGTCTAATGGTGATGGTGTGTGAGGTTAGCGACTTGAGTGGAGTTGGTCTCACACAAGAAACATTGTGCCCTTTCGTCTTGAGTAAAAGCCTCATCCACATGCCGTGTTGCGTCCCTATAGCTAACATGTACTTGGTGCTGGAGCTGATGCCAGAGCCTTGCATTTCTTTTTTTTTTTTTTTTTTTTTTTTTTTATTGTTAATTATTTTGCATTATGTGACAGTTTCATAGGCTCTGGGAATCCCCCCCTCCCTCCCCCTCCCCTCCCCCCGGTGGATTCCTCCACCTTGATGCAGTATTACAGTTCAAATTCAATCAAGATTCTTTCATTGCAAACATATACCAAGCATAGAGTCCAGCTACTTATTGTCCAGATTGGTTGAACAGTTTCTTGGGGAGACCTTTTCTGGTCTGAAGTTTGAGCTGGCAGAATATCATCACAGTCAATTAAGAGTCCCAATATAACATCAACAGCAATTTGCAATGTTATGGAATTGACATGGTTTTGAGTAACCAGTGTATTAAAAAGAAAAAAAAAAAAAAAAAAAAAAAAAAAAAAGGAAAACAAGTCCTAGCCACAACCTATGATTAGCTCATTGACATTTCAATTTAGTTCATATACAGGACCGGCTGCCCTATACCTTAAAATGGCCATAAGGCACCATTCAGCTGTTTCGTGTCCATTTCATCTTAGTATTTAGCCAGTTGTTGTGTTGAAGTAAAATTTTGCTGATCTTGGCAGATTTTAGGATAATCCAGACTGGCTTGTAACTCTAACAAGATATATGTCAACATTTTAGGTGCAGAACATTTTTTTTTTTTTTTTGGGGGGGAGTGTGCAGGAAAATCCTCAGCACCATGGTGAGGAGTAAAACTAATCTTTGTGACCCACCCAGCGAGGCATGAGCCAATCCATGCCAGCTCTTTCCTGTCAGATTTCAAGTTCTACTTTCTGTTGTTTATTTATTTTAGGTTTTTTTTTTTTTTTTTAGTTTGTATGATTGTTTGTTTGCTGTGAGGGGTTTTCGAAGCGATCCCGATGGTCATTGCGAGGGAGGGGGGGTCCAGAGGTGGAGCCAGTCTCGGACCAGAGAAAGCTCTCCTCCCTGGTCCGGAAGGACGTTTATTGTTCTTCTGTTTCTGCAGACCACTCAGGGCTTCTGGTTGTCTTTCCGATGACGTTGGTTTCTGCACTGTAGTGTTTGGACTTCTTCCATCCCCTGTGGAAGCTCCGGTTGGGGGTGGGTGACCTCAGAGTACTCGGCCTCCGAGGGCATCCAATTCCCTGTGGCCTCCTTGGCAGTTGGGATATAGTCCTTGTTGCTCGTATTAATAGTTTGTGGTGAAGGTCTGGGAGTCTTCATGGTTGGGATCCAGGCTTTCTCCTTACCACCTGCTCCACCCTGGAGTGCTCCCCTGCTCCACGCACATGACCTCCTGTTAAGAGGTTGTCAGGATCGCACCCGATTCCCCCCTCATGCATTGGTATAGTAGTTTTATTGTTGTTTAGTGCCACTTTGAGTCTGTTATCTATGAATTACCAGATTTGATCTTGATAGGCTATATTGTACTTTTTTCTCACTCTTTTTATGGTCCTGAAAGATTTCCCTGCACTCCCCCCCATTACAGGTTAACATAGCGTATTGAGTGTATAGTAGGTTTTACAGATTTTCGATGTAGATCTTAAGTATTCTGACATTAATTGTTGGTTTATAGATTATATCGCCTTATCTTATTGCATTGGATACAGGTTATAAGAGATTGCACTAATATTACAATATACAGGTACTATTTTCCAAGTTGTTCTCTTTTCATCTCAGATTAAGGCAAACATGTGGTATTTAACCTTTTGGGATTGGTTCATTTCTCTTAGCATGATGGATTCCAGTCGGGCCCATTTGTCCGCAAAGAATTGCATTTCGTTTTTCTTAATAGCTGAGTAGTATTCCATGGAGTAGATGAACCATAACTTTCTTAGCCAGTCTTCCACTGATGGGCATTTTGGCTGCTTCCAGGTTTTTGCGATCGTAGATTGTGCTGCTATGAACATAGGTGTGCATGTTGGTTTCTTGAGTAGAAGATGTTTTGGATATATCCCAAGGAGTGCTATTGCTGGATCATATGGTATGTTGATTTTCAGTTGTTTGAGTATTCGCCAAACTGATTCCCATAGAGGCTGTACAAGTCTACACTCCCACCAGCAGTGGAGAAGGGTTCCCTTTTCCCCACATCCTCGCCAGCAAGTGTTGGTGGTATTATGTATGTGTGCCATCCTTACTGGAGTTAGGTGGTACCTCATTGTTGTCTTCATTTGGATTTCCCTTATTGCCAGGGAACTTGAGCATTTTTTCATATGCTTGTTTGCCATTTGGGTTTGTTCTTTTGTGAAGTGTTTGCCCATTTCCCGTGCCCATTTCTTGAGCAGTTTGTTTGTTCTGGTGTTTTGGTTTCTCTGGAGATCTTTGTATATTCTGGAGATTAGCCCTTTATCACCTATGTCGTGTGCGAAGATCTTCTCCCATTCTGTGGGTTGCCTTTTTACTTTATTGATTGTTTCTCTAGCTGTACAGAAGCTTTTTAGTTTGATGAGGTCCCAATTGTTTATTTTGGTCTCGATTTCTACTGCATTTGGAGTCTTTTTTAGGAAGTGAGGGCCTACCCCTAAGTGTTGCAGTGTGTTTCCAACATTTTCTTCCAAAAGTTTGAAGGTTTCTGGATGTAGGTTTAGGTCTTTTATCCATTTAGATTCGATCTTGGTGTATGGTGAGAGATGTGGGTCTATCTTTTTGTTTCTGCAGGCTATTAACCAGTTGTCCCAACAGCATTTATTGAACAGACCTTTCCATTTGCTTGGGTTGTTGTCTGTCTTTTTGTCGAAGATTAATTGACTGTATCTGTGTGGGTTTCCATCTGTTGTTTCTATTCTGCTCCACTGATCTTCCTCTCTATCTTTGTGCCAGTACCAGGCTGTCTGATCTAATGGTGTAAGTGTGTGAGGTGAGGGACTTGAGTGGAGTTGGTCTCACACAAGAAACATTGTGCCCTTTCGTGTTGAGTAAAAGCCTCATCCACATGCTGTGTTGTGTCCCTATAGCTAACATGTACTTGGTGCTGGAGCTGATGCCAGAGACCTGCATTTCAAGGCTAGCTGAAAATTGCCTTGGCGATGAAGGTATCTCTGAACGTGGAGTTCATTGCATTTCAATGGAGCAGTTACAGCTTTGCTTTGTCTGGAATTCTCATAAAGCTCAATTTCAAAACAGTGCGTTTTATGACAAATATGCACAGTGTGACCAAAATGGTTTTCGTGCGAAACGGGTCTAATGGTGTAATTGTGTGAGGTTAGCGACTTGAGTGGAGTTGGTCTCACACAAGAAACATTGTGCCCTTTCGTGTTGAGTAACAGCCTCATCCACATGCTGTGCTGTGTCCCTATAGCTAACATGTACTTGGTGCTGGAGCTGATGCCAGAGCCTTGCATTTCAAGGCTAGCTGAAAATTGACTTGGCGATGGAAGTATCTCTGAACATGGAGTTCGTTGCATTTCAATGGAGCAGTTGCAGCTTTGCTTTGTGTGGAATTCTCATAAAGCTCAATTTCAACACAGTGCGTTTTATGGCAAATATGCTCAGTGTTATGAAACAGGGTTTTCGTGCGAAACGGGTCTAATGGTGATGGTGTGTGAGGTTAGTGACCTGAGTGGAGTTGGTCTCACACAAGAAACTCTCTGCCCATTGATGTTGAGTAAAAGCCTCATCCACATGCTGTTTAGTCCGTATAGCGAACATGTATTTAAAGCCGAAGTTGATGTATGAGCCTTCCATTTCAAAGCTAACTGAAAATTGCCTTGGTGATGAAGTGCTCTCTGAACGTGGAGTTGGTTGCACTTCAATGGAGCAGTTGCAGCTTTGCTTTGTCTGGAATTCTCGTAAAGCTCAATTTCAACACAGTGCGTTTTATGTCAAATACGCACAAAGTTACAAAGCAGGGTTTTCGTGCGAAACGGGTCTAATGGTGATGGTGTGAGAGATTAGTGACCTGAGTGGAGTTAGTCTCACACAAGAAACTCTCTGCCCATTGATGTTGAGTAAAAGCCTCATCCACATGCTGTGTTGTGTCCCTATAGCTAACATGTACTTGGTGCTGGAGCTGATGCCAGAGCCTTGCATTTCAAGACTAGCTGAAAATTGCCTTGGCGATGAAGGTATCTCTGAACGTGGAGTTCATTGCATTTCAATGGAGCAGTTACAGCTTTGCTTTGTCTGGAATTCTCATAAAGCTCAATTTCAAAACAGTGCGTTTTATGACAAATATGCACAGTGTGACCAAAAGGGTTTTCATGCGAAACAGGTCTAATGGTGATGGTGTGTGAGGTTAGCGACTTGAGTGGAGTAGGTCTCACACAAGAAACATTGTGTCCTTTCGTCTTGAGTAAAAGCCTCATCCACATGCCGTGTTGTGTCCCTATAGCTAACATGTACTTGGTGCTGGAGCTGATGCCAGAGCCTTGCATTTCAAGGCTAGCTGAAAATTGCCTTGGCGATGAAGGTATCTCTGAACATGGAGTTCATTGCATGTCAATGGAGCAGTTACAGCTTTGCTTTGTGTGGAATTCTCATAAAGTGGAGTTGGTCTCACTCAAGAAACATGCGCCCTTTCATGTTGAGTAAAAGCCACATCCACATGTTGTTTTGCGTCCCTATAGCTAACATGTATTTAAAGCCGAAGTTGATGTAAGAGCCTTGCATTTCAGAGCACTCAAAAGGCACTAAGCATAGAGTGTGAAAACTGAGTTTCCTTGAGTTGCCTGTGAATGTGCAGTTGGTGGTATGTGAAACCCGCATGTGGAGCATTCGTTTGTGTGGGATGCTCACCAACCTTCATTTCAGTCCTAGGTAATCAAAGGGCACTAAGCATAGACTGTGAAAACTGAGTTTCCTTGAGAGCTGCTTGGAAGCCTGATGGTGTGTGAAGTTAGTGAGCCAAATGGAGTTGTTCTCCCACAAGAACCACTCGGCTGATCCTTCTTCAATATGCCCTTCACCAACATGCAGTGTTTCCTTGATTGAATTAGCTCTCACACCAATATTTGCGTCTAGAGCCTTTGCATTGAGGGCTATCTGAAAACGGCTGTGGCGCTGAAGTTGCCTGAGAATGTGGAGTTGGTGGCATGTGAAACCCGCATGTGGAGCATTCGTTTGTGTGGGATGCTCTACCAGGTTCATTCCTAGATAATGCACTCAAAGGGCACTAAGCATAGAGTGTGAAAACTGAGTTTCCTTGAGAGCTGCTTGGAAGCCTGATGGTGTGTGAAGTTAGTGAGCCAAATGGAGTTGTTCTCCCACAAGAACCACTCGGCTGATCCTTCCTCAATATGCCCTTCACCAACATGCAGTGTTTCCTTGATTGAATTAGCTCTCACACCAATATTTGCGTCTAGAGCCTTTGCATTGAGGACTATCTGAAAACGGCTGTGGCGCTGAAGTTGCCTGAGAATGTGGAGTTGGTGGCATGTGAAACCCGCATGTGGAGCATTCGTTTGTGTGGGATGCTCTACCAGGTTCATTCCTAGATAATGCACTCAAAGGGCACTAAGCATAGAGTGTGAAAACTGAGTTTCCTTGAGAGCTGCTTGGAAGCCTGATGGTGTGTGAAGTTAGTGAGCCAAATGGAGTTGTTCTCCCACAAGAACCACTCGGCTGATCCTTCTTCAATATGCCCTTCACCAACATGCAGTGTTTCCTTGATTGAATTAGCTCTCACACCAATATTTGCGTCTAGAGCCTTTGCATTGAGGGCTATCTGAAAACGGCTGTGGCGCTGAAGTTGCCTGAGAATGTGGAGTTGGTGGCATGTGAAACCCGCATGTGGAGCATTCGTTTGTGTGGGATGCTCTACCAGGTTCATTCCTAGATAATGCACTCAAAGGGCACTAAGCCTAGAGTGTGAAAACTGAGTTTCCTTGAGAGCTGCTTGGAAGCCTGATGGTGTGTGAAGTTAGTGAGCCAAATGGAGTTGTTCTCCCACAAGAACCAGTCGGCTGATCCTTCTTCAATATGCCCTTCACCAACATGCAGTGTTTCCTTGATTGAATCAGCTCTCACACCAATATTTGCGTCTAGAGCCTTTGCATTGAGGGCTATCTGAAAACGGCTGTGGCGCTGAAGTTGCGTGAGAATGTGGAGTTGGTGGCATGTGAAACTCGCATGTGGAGCATTCGTTTGTGTGGGATGCTCTACCAGGTTCATTCCACATGCAGTGTTTCCTTGATTGAATTAGCTCTCACACCAATATTTGCGTCTAGACCCTTCGCTTTGAGGGCTATCTGAAAACAGCTGTGGCGCTGAAGTTGCCTGAGAATGTGGAGTTGGTGGCATGTGAAACCCGCATGTGGAGCATTCGTTTGTGTGGGATGCTCTACCAGGTTCATTCCTAGATAATGCACTCAAAGGGCACTAAGCATAGAGTGTGAAAACTGAGTTTCCTTGAGAGCTGCTTGGAAGCCTGATGGTGTGTGAAGTTAGTGAGCCAAATGGAGTTGTTCTCCCACAAGAACCACTCGGCTGATCCTTCTTCAATATGCCCTTCACCAACATGCAGTGTTTCCTTGATTGAATTAGCTCTCACACCAATATTTGCATCTAGAGCCTTTGCATTGAGGGCTATCTGAAAACGGCTGTGGCGCTGAAGTTGCCTGTGAATGTGGAGTTGGTGGCATGTGAAACCCGCATGTGGAGCATTCGTTTGTGTGGGATGCTCACCAAGCTTCATTTCAGTCCTAGGTACTCAAAGGGCACTAAGCATAGAGTGTGAAAACTGAGTTTCCTTGAGAGCTGCTTGGAAGCCTGATGGTGTGTGAAGTTAGTGAGCCAAATGGAGTTGTTCTCCCACAAGAACCACTCGGCTGATCCTTCTTCAATATGCCCTTCACCAACATGCAGTGTTTCCTTGATTGAATTAGCTCTCACACCAATATTTGCGTCTAGAGCCTTTGCATTGTGGGCTATCTGAAAACGGCTGTGGCGCTGAAGTTGCCTGAGAAAGTGGAGTTGGTGGCATGTGAAATCCGCATGTGGAGCATTTGTTTGTGTGGGATGCTCTACCAGGTTCATTCCTAGATAATGCACTCAAAGGGCACTAAGCATAGAGTGTGAAAACTGAGTTTCCTTGAGAGCTGCTTGGAAGCCTGATGGTGTGTGAAGTTAGTGAGCCAAATGGAGTTGTTCTCCCACAAGAACCAGTCGGCTGATCCTTCTTCAATATGCCCTTCACCAACATGCAGTGTTTCCTTGATTGAATTAGCTCTCACACCAATATTTGCGTCTAGAGCCTTTGCATTGAGGGCTATCTGAAAACGGCTGTGGCGCTGAAGTTGCCTGTGAATGTGGGGTTGGTGGCATGTGAAACCCGCATGTGGAGCATTCGTTTGTGTGGGATGCTCTACCAGGTTCATTCCTAGATAATGCACTCAAAGGGCATTAAGCATAGAGTGTGAAAACTGAGTTTCCTTGAGAGCTGCTTGGAAGCCTGATGGTGTGTGAAGTTAGTGAGCCAAATGGAGTTGTTCTCCCACAAGAACCACTCGGCTGATCCTTCTTCAATATGCCCTTCACCAACATGCAGTGTTTCCTTGATTGAATTAGCTCTCACACCAATATTTGCGTCTAGAGCCTTTGCATTGAGGGCTATCTGAAAACGGCTGTGGCGCTGAAGTTGCCTGAGAATGTGGAGTTGGTGGCATGTGAAACCCGCATGTGGAGCATTCGTTTGTGTGGGATGCTCACCAAGCTTCATTTCAGTTCTAGGTACTCAAAGGGCACTAAGCATAGAGTGTGAAAACTGAGTTTCCTTGAGAGCTGCTTGGAAGCCTGATGGTGTGTGAAGTTAGTGAGCCAAATGGAGTTGTTCTCCCACAAGAACCACTCGGCTGATCCTTCTTCAATATGCCCTTCACCAACATGCAGTGTTTCCTTGATTGAATTAGCTCTCACACCAATATTTGCGTCTAGAGCCTTTGCATTGAGGGCTATCTGAAAATGGCTGTGGCGCTGAAGTTGCCTGTGAATGTGGAGTTGGTGGCATGTGAAACCCGCATGTGGAGCATTCGTTTGTGTGGGATGCTCTACCAGGTTCATTCCTAGATAATGCACTCAAAGGGCATTAAGCATAGAGTGTGAATACTGAGTTTCCTTGAGAGCTGCTTGGAAGCCTGATGGTGTGTGAAGTTAGTGAGCCAAATGGAGTTGTTCTCCCACAAGAACCACTCGGCTGATCCTTCTTCAATATGCCCTTCACCAACATGCAGTGTTTCCTTGATTGAATTAGCTCTCACACCAATATTTGCGTCTAGAGCCTTTGCATTGAGGGCTATCTGAAAACGGCTGTGGCGCTGAAGTTGCCTGTGAATGTGGAGTTGGTGGCATGTGAAACCCGCATGTGGAGCATTCGTTTGTGTGGGATGCTCTACCAGGTTCATTCCTAGATAATGCACTCAAAGGGCACTAAGCCTAGAGTGTGAAAACTGAGTTTCCTTGAGAGCTGCTTGGAAGCCTGATGGTGTGTGAAGTTAGTGAGCCAAATGGAGTTGTTCTCCCACAAGAACCACTCGGCTGATCCTTCTTCAATATGCCCTTCACCAACATGCAGTGTTTCCTTGATTGAATTAGCTCTCACACCAATATTTGCGTCTAGAGCCTTTGCATTGAGGGCTATCTGAAAACGGCTGTGGCGCTGAAGTTGCCTGTGAATGTGGAGTTGGTGGCATGTGAAACCCGCATGTGGAGCATTCGTTTGTGTGGGATGCTCTACCAGGTTCATTCCTAGATAATGCACTCAAAGGGCACTAAGCATAGAGTGTGAAAACTGAGTTTCCTTGAGAGCTGCTTGGAAGCCTAATGGTGTGTGAAATTAGTGAGCCAAATGGAGTTGTTCTCCCACAAGAACCACTCGGCTGATCCTTCTTCAATATGCCCTTCACCAACATGCAGTGTTTCCTTGATTGAATTAGCTCTCACACCAATATTTGCGTCTAGAGCCTTTGCATTGAGGGCTATCTGAAAACGGCAGTGGCGCTGAAGTTGCCTGAGAATGTGGAGTTGGTGGCATGTGAAACCCGCATGTGGAGCATTCGTTTGTGTGGGATGTTCTACCAGCTTCATTTCAGTCCTAGGTACTCAAAGGGCACTAAGCATAGAGTGTGAAAACTGAGTTTCCTTGAGAGCTGCTTGGAAGCCTGATGGTGTGTGAAGTTAGTGAGCCAAATGGAGTTGTTCTCCCACAAGAACCACTCGGCTGATCCTTCTTCAATATGCCCTTCACCAACATGCAGTGTTTCCTTGATTGAATTAGCTCTCACACCAATATTTGCATCTAGAGCCTTTGCATTGTGGGCTATCTGAAAACGGCTGTGGCGCTGAAGTTGCCTGAGAAAGTGGAGTTGGTGGCATGTGAAATCCGCATGTGGAGCATTTGTTTGTGTGGGATGCTCTACCAGGTTCATTCCTAGATAATGCACTCAAAGGGCACTAAGCCTAGAGTGTGAAAACTGAGTTTCCTTGAGAGCTGCTTGGAAGCCTGATGGTGTGTGAAGTTAGTGAGCCAAATGGAGTTGTTCTCCCACAAGAACCACTCGGCTGATCCTTCTTCAATATGCCCTTCACCAACATGCAGTGTTTCCTTGATTGAATTAGCTCTCACACCAATATTTGCGTCTAGAGCCTTTGCATTGAGGGCTATCTGAAAACGGCTGTGGAGCTGAAGTTGCCTGAGAATGTGGAGTTGGTGGCATGTGAAACCCGCATGTGGAGCATTCGTTTGTGTGGGATGCTCTACCAGGTTCATCCCTAGATAATGCACTCAAAGGGCACTAAGCATAGAGTGTGAAAACTGAGTTTCCTTGAGAGCTGCTTGGAAGCCTGATGGTGTGTGAAGTTAGTGAGCCAAATGGAGTTGTTCTCCCACAAGAACCACTCGGCTGATCCTTCTTCAATATGCCCTTCACCAACATGCAGTGTTTCCTTGATTGAATTAGCTCTCACACCAATATTTGCGTCTAGAGCCTTTGCATTGAGGGCTATCTGAAAACGGCTGTGGCGCTGAAGTTGCCTGTGAATGTGGAGTTGGTGGCATGTGAAACCCGCATGTGGAGCATTCGTTTGTGTGGGATGCTCTACCAGGTTCATTCCTAGATAATGCACTCAAAGGGCACTAAGCATAGAGTGTGAAAACTGAGTTTCCTTGAGAGCTGCTTGGAAGCCTGACGGTGTGTGAAGTTAGTGAGCCAAATGGAGTTGTTCTCCCACAAGAACCACTCGGCTGATCCTTCTTCAATATGCTCTTCACCAACATGCAGTGTTTCCTTGATTGAATTAGCTCTCACACCAATATTTGCGTCTAGAGCCTTTGCATTTAGGGCTATCTGAAAACGGCTGTGTCGCTGAAGTTGCGTGAGAATGTGGAGTTGGTGGCATGTGAAACCCGCATGTGGAGCATTCATTTGTGTGGGATGCTCTACCAGGTTCATTCCTAGATAATGCACTCAAAGGGCACTAAGCATAGAGTGTGAAAACTGAGTTTCCTTGAGAGCTGCTTGGAAGCCTGACGGTGTGTGAAGTTAGTGAGCCAAATGGAGTTGTTCTCCCACAAGAACCACTCGGCTGATCCTTCTTCAATATGCCCTTCACCAACATGCAGTGTTTCCTTGATTGAATTAGCTCTCACACCAATATTTGCGTCTAGAGCCTTTGCATTGAGGGCTATCTGAAAACGGCTGTGGCGCTGAAGTTGCCTGTGAATGTGGAGTTGGTGGCATGTGAAACCCGCATGTGGAGCATTCGTTTGTGTGGGATGCTCTACCAGGTTCATTCCTAGATAATGCACTCAAAGGGCACTAAGCATAGAGTGTGAAAACTGAGTTTCCTTGAGAGCTGCTTGGAAGCCTGATGGTGTGTGAAGTTAGTGAGCCAAATGGAGTTGTTCTCCCACAAGAACCACTCGGCTGATCCTTCTTCAATATGCCCTTCACAAACATGCAGTGTTTCCTTGATTGAATTAGCTCTCACACCAATATTTGCGTCTAGAGCCTTTGCATTGAGGGCTATCTGAAAACGGCTGTGGCGCTGAAGTTGCCTGTGAATGTGGAGTTGGTGGCATGTGAAACCCGCATGTGGAGCATTCGTTTGTGTGGGATGCTCTACCAGGTTCATTCCTAGATAATGCACTCAAAGGGCACTAAGCATAGAGTGTGAAAACTGAGTTTCCTTGAGAGCTGCTTGGAAGCCTGATGGTGTGTGAAGTTAGTGAGCCAAATGGAGTTGTTCTCCCACAAGAACCACTCGGCTGATCCTTCTTCAATATGCCCTTCACCAACATGCAGTGTTTCCTTGATTGAATTAGCTCTCACACCAATATTTGCGTCTAGAGCCTTTGCATTGAGGGCTATCTGAAAACGGCTGTGTCGCTGAAGTTGCGTGAGAATGTGGAGTTGGTGGCATGTGAAACCCGCATGTGGAGAATTCGTTTGTGTGGGATGCTCTACCAGGTTCATTCCTAGATAATGCACTCAAAGGGCACTAAGCATAGAGTGTGAAAACTGAGTTTCCTTGAGAGCTGCTTGGAAGCCTGATGGTTTGTGAAGTTAGTGAGCCAAATGGAGTTGTTCTCCCACAAGAACCACTCGGCTGATCCTTCTTCAATATGCCCTTCACCAACATGCAGTGTTTCCTTGATTGAATTAGCTCTCACACCAATATTTGCGTCTAGAGCCTTTGCATTGAGGGCTATCTGAAAACGGCTGTGGCGCTGAAGTTGCCTGAGAATGTGGAGTTGGTGGCATGTGAAACCCGCATGTGGAGCATTCGTTTGTGTGGGATGCTCTACCAGGTTCATTCCTAGATAATGCACTCAAAGGGCACTAAGCATAGAGTGTGAAAACTGAGTTTCCTTGAGAGCTGCTTGGAAGCCTGATGGTGTGTGAAGTTAGTGAGCCAAATGGAGTTGTTCTCCCACAAGAACCACTCGGCTGATCCTTCTTCAATATGCCCTTCACCAACATGCAGTGTTTCCTTGATTGAATTAGCTCTCACACCAATATTTGCGTCTAGAGCCTTTGCATTGAGGGCTATCTGAAAATGGCTGTGGCTCTGAAGTTGCCTGTGAATGTGGAGTTGGTGGCATGTGAAACCCGCATGTGGAGCATTCGTTTGTGTGGCATGCTAACCAAGCTTCATTTCAGTCCTAGGTACTCAAAGGGCACTAAGCATAGAGTGTGAAAACTGAGTTTCCTTGAGAGCTGCTTGGAAGCCTGATGGTGTGTGAAGTTAGTGAGCCAAATGGAGTTGTTCTCCCACAAGAACCACTCGGCTGATCCTTCTTCAATATGCCCTTCACCAACATGCAGTGTTTCCTTGATTGAATTAGCTCTCACACCAATATTTGCGTCTAGAGCCTTTGCATTGAGGGCTATCTGAAAATGGCTGTGGCTCTGAAGTTGCCTGTGAATGTGGAGTTGGTGGCATGTGAAACCCGCATGTGGAGCATTCGTTTGTGTGGGATGCTGACCAAGCTTCATTTCAGTCCTAGGTACTCAAAGGGCACTAAGCCTAGAGTGTGAAAACTGAGTTTCCTTGAGAGCTGCTTGGAAGCCTGATGGTGTGTGAAGTTAGTGAGCCAAATGGAGTTGTTCTCCCACAAGAACCACTCGGCTGATCCTTCTTCAATATGCCCTTCACCAACATGCAGTGTTTCCTTGATTGAATTAGCTCTCACACCAATATTTGCGTCTAGAGCCTTTGCATTGAGGGCTATCTGAAAACGGCTGTGGAGCTGAAGTTGCCTGTGAATGTGGAGTTGGTGGCATGTGAAACCCGCATGTGGAGCATTCGTTTGTGTGGGATGCTCTACCAGGTTCATTCCTAGATAATGCACTCAAAGGGCACTAAGCATAGAGTGTGAAAACTGAGTTTCCTTGAGAGCTGCTTGGAAGCCTGATGGTGTGTGAAGTTAGTGAGCCAAATGGAGTTGTTCTCCCACAAGAACCACTCGGCTGATCCTTCTTCAATATGCCCTTCACCAACATGCAGTGTTTCCTTGATTGAATTAGCTCTCACACCAATATTAGCGTCTAGAGCCTTCGCATTGAGGGCTATCTGAAAATGGCTGTGGCTCTGAAGTTGCCTGTGAATGTGGAGTTGGTGGCATGTGAAACCCGCATGTGGAGCATTCGTTTGTGTGGGATGCTCACCAAGCTTCATTTCAGTCCTAGGTACTCAAAGGGCACTAAGCATAGAGTGTGAAAACTGAGTTTCCTTGAGAGCTGCTTGGAAGCCTGATGGTTTGTGAAGTTAGTGAGCCAAATGGAGTTGTTCTCCCACAAGAACCACTCGGCTGATCCTTCTTCAATATGCCCTTCACCAACATGCAGTGTTTCCTTGATTGAATTAGCTCTCACACCAATACTTGTGTCTAGAGCCTTTGCATTGAGGGCTATCTGAAAACGGCTGTGGCTCTGAAGTTGCCTGAGAATGTGGAGTTGGTGGCATGTGAAACCCGCATGTGGAGCATTCGTTTGTGTGGGATGCTCTACCAGGTTCATTCCTAGATAATGCACTCAAAGGGCACTAAGCATAGAGTGTGAAAACTGAGTTTCCTTGAGAGCTGCTTGGAAGCCTGATGGTGTGTGAAGTTATTGAGCCAAATGGAGTTGTTCTCCCACAAGAACCACTCGGCTGATCCTTCTTCAATATGCCCTTCACCAACATGCAGTGTTTCCTTGATTGAATTAGCTCTCACACCAATATTTGCGTCTAGAGCCTTTGCATTGAGGGCTATCTGAAAACGGCTGTGGCTCTGAAGTTGCCTGAGAATGTGGAGTTGGTGGCATGTGAAACCCGCATGTGGAGCATTCGTTTGTGTGGGATGCTCTACCAGGTTCATTCCTAGATAATGCACTCAAAGGGCACTAAGCATAGAGTGTGAAAACTGAGTTTCCTTGAGAGCTGCTTGGAAGCCTGATGGTGTGTGAAGTTAGTGAGCCAAATGGAGTTGTTCTCCCACAAGAACCACTCGGCTGATCCTTCTTCAATATGCCCTTCACCAACATGCAGTGTTTCCTTGATTGAATTAGCTCTCACACCAATATTTGCGTCTAGAGCCTTTGCATTGAGGGCTATCTGAAAACGGCTGTGGCTCTGAAGTTGCCTGTAAATGTGGAGTTGGTGGCATGTGAAACCCGCATGTGGAGCATTCGTTTGTGTGGGATGCTCTACCAGGTTCATCCCTAGATAATGCACTCAAAGGGCACGAAGCATAGAGTGTGAAAACTGAGTTTCCTTGAGAGCTGCTTGGAAGCCTGATGGTGTGTGAAGTTAGTGAGCCAAATGGAGTTGTTCTCCCACAAGAACCACTCGGCTGATCCTTCTTCAATATGCCCTTCACCAACATGCAGTGTTTCCTTGATTGAATTAGCTCTCACACCAATATTTGCCTCTAGAGCCTTTGCATTGAGGGCTATCTGAAAATGGCTGTGGAGCTGAAGTTGCCTGTGAATGTGGAGTTGGTGGCATGTGAAACCCGCATGTGGAGCATTCGTTTGTGTGGGATGCTCTACCAGGTTCATCCCTAGATAATGCACTCAAAGGGCACTAAGCCTAGAGTGTGAAAACTGAGTTTCCTTGAGAGCTGCTTGGAAGCCTGATGGTTTGTGAAGTTAGTGAGCCAAATGGAGTTGTTCTCCCACAAGAACCACTCGGCTGATCCTTCTTCAATATGCCCTTCACCAACATGCGGTGTTTCCTTGATTGAATTAGCTCTCACACCAATATTTGCGTCTAGAACCTTTGCATTGAGGGCTATCTGAAAACGGCTGTGGCGCTGAAGTTGCCTGTGAATGTGGAGTTGGTGGCATGTGAAACCCGCATGTGGAGCATTCGTTTGTGTGGGATGCTCCACCAGGTTCATTCCTAGATAATGCACTCAAAGGGCACTAAGCATAGAGTGTGAAAACTGAGTTTCCTTGAGAGCTGCTTGGAAGCCTGATGGTGTGTGAAGTTAGTGAGCCAAATGGAGTTGTTCTCCCACAAGAACCACTCGGCTGATCCTTCTTCAATATGCCCTTCACCAACATGCAGTGTTTCCTTGATTGAATTAGCTCTCACACCAATATTTGCGTCTAGAGCCTTCGCATTGAGGGCTATCTGAAAACGGCTGTGGCGCTGAAGCTGCCTGAGAATGTGGAGTTGGTGGCATGTGAAACCCGCATGTGGAGCATTCGTTTGTGTGGGATGCTCTACCAGGTTCATCCCTAGATAATGCACTCAAAGAGCACTAAGCATAGAGTGTGAAAACTGAGTTTCCTTGAGAGCTGCTTGGAAGCCTGATGGTGTGTGAAGTTAGTGAGCCAAATGGAGTTGTTCTCCCACAAGAACCACTCGGGTGATCCTTCTTCCATGTGCCCTTCACCAACATGCAGTGTTTCCTTGATTGAATTAGCTCTCACACCAATACTTGTGTCTAGACCCTTCGCATTGAGGGCTATCTGAAAACGGCTGTGCCGCTGAAGTTGCCTGTGAATGTGGAGTTGGTGGCATGTGAAACCCACATGTGGAGCATTCGTTTGTGTGGTATGCTCTACCAGGTTCATTCCTAGATAATGCACTCAAAGGGCACTAAGCATAGAGTGTGAAAACTGAGTTTCCTTGAGAGCTGCTTGGAAGCCTGATGGTGTGTGAAGTTAGTGAGCCAAATGGAGTTGCTCTCCCACAAGAACCACTCGGCTGATCCTTCTTCAATATGCCCTTCACCAACATGCAGTGTTTCCTTGATTGAATTAGCTCTCACACCAATATTTGCGTCTAGAACCTTTGCATTGAGGGCTATCTGAAAACGGCTGTGGCACTGAAGTTGCCTGAGAATGTGGAGTTGGTGGCATGTGAAACCCGCATGTGGAGCATTCGTTTGTGTGGGATGCTCTACCAGGTTCATTCCTAGATAATGCACTCAAAGGGCACTAAGCATAGAGTGTGAAAACTGAGTTTCCTTGAGAGCTGCTTGGAAGCCTGATGGTGTGTGAAGTTAGTGAGCCAAATGGAGTTGTTCTCCCACAAGAACCACTCGGCTGATCCTTCTTCAATATGCCCTTCACCAACATGCAGTGTTTCCTTGATTGAATTAGCTCTCACACCAATATTTGTGTCTAGAGCCTTTGCATTGAGGGCTATCTGAAAACGGCTGTGGCGCTGAAGTTGCCTGAGAATGTGGAGTTGGTGGCATGTGAAACCCGCATGTGGAGCATTCGTTTGTGTGGGATGCTCTACCAGGTTCATTCCTAGATAATGCACTCAAAGGGCACTAAGCCTAGAGTGTGAAAACTGAGTTTCCTTGAGAGCTGCTTGGAAGCCTGATGGTGTGTGAAGTTAGTGAGCCAAATGGAGTTGTTCTCCCACAAGAACCACTCGGCTGATCCTTCTCCAATATGCGCTTCACCAACATGCAGTGTTTCCTTGATTGAATTAGCTCTCACACCAATATTTGCCTCTAGACCCTTCGCATTGAGGGATATCTGAAAACGTCTGTGGCGCTGAAGTTGCCTGAGAATGTGGAGTTGGTGGCATGTGAAACCCGCATGTGGAGCATTCGTTTTTGTGGGATGCTCTACCAGGTTCATTCCTAGATAATGCACTCAAAGGGCACTAAGCATAGAGTGTGAAAACTGAGTTTCCTTGAGAGCTGTTTGGAAGCCTGATGGTGTGTGAAGTTAGTGAGCCAAATGGAGTTGTTCTCCCACAAGAACCACTCGGCTGATCCTTCTTCAATATGCCCTTCACCAACATGCAGTGTTTCCTTGATTGAATTAGCTCTCACACCAATATTTGCGTCTAGAGCCTTTGCATTGAGGGCTATCTGAAAACGGCTGTGGCGCTGAAGTTGCCTGTGAATGTGGAGTTGGTGGCATGTGAAACCCGCATGTGGAGCATTCGTTTGTGTGGGATGCTCTACCAGGTTCATTCCTAGATAATGCACTCAAAGGGCACTAAGCATAGAGTGTGAAAACTGAGTTTCCTTGAGAGCTGCTTGGAAGCCTGATGGTGTGTGAAGTTAGTGAGCCAAATGGAGTTGTTCTCCCACAAGAACCACTCGGCTGATCCTTCTTCAATATGCCCTTCACCAACATGCAGTGTTTCCTTGATTGAATTAGCTCTCACACCAATATTTGCGTCTAGAGCCTTTGCATTGAGGGCTATCTGAAAACGGCTGTGGCGCTGAAGTTGCCTGAGAATGTGGAGTTGGTGGCATGTGAAACCCGCATGTGGAGCATTCGTTTGTGTGGGATGCTCTACCAGGTTCATTCCTAGATAATGCACTCAAAGGGCACTAAGCATAGAGTGTGAAAACTGAGTTTCCTTGAGAGCTGCTTGGAAGCCTGATGGTGTGTGAAGTTAGTGAGCCAAATGGAGTTGTTCTCCCACAAGAACCACTCGGCTGATCCTTCTTCAATATGCCCTTCACCAACATGCAGTGTTTCCTTGATTGAATTAGCTCTCACACCAATATTTGCGTCTAGACCCTTCGCTTTGAGGCCTATCTGAAAACGTCTGTGGCGCTTAAGTTGCCTGAGAATGTGGAGTTGGTGGCATGTGAAACCCGCATGTGGAGCATTCGTTTGTGTGGGATGCTCTACCAGGTTCATTCCTAGATAATGCACTCAAAGGGCACTAAGCATAGAGTGTGAAAACTGAGTTTCCTTGAGAGCTGCTTGGAAGCCTGACGGTGTGTGAAGTTAGTGAGCCAAATGGAGTTGTTCTCCCACAAGAACCACTCGGCTGATCCTTCTTCAATATGCCCTTCACCAACATGCAGTGTTTCCTTGATTGAATTAGCTCTCACACCAATATTTGCGTCTAGAGCCTTTGCATTGAGGGCTATCTGAAAACGGCTGTGGCGCTGAAGTTGCCTGTGAATGTGGAGTTGGTGGCATGTGAAACCCGCATGTGGAGCATTCGTTTGTGTGGGATGCTCTACCAGGTTCATTCCTAGATAATGCACTCAAAGGGCACTAAGCATAGAGTGTGAAAACTGAGTTTCCTTGAGAGCTGCTTGGAAGCCTGACGGTGTGTGAAGTTAGTAAGCCAAATGGAGTTGTTCTCCCACAAGAACCACTCGGCTGATCCTTCTTCAATATGCCCTTCACCAACATGCAGTGTTTCCTTGATTGAATTAGCTCTCACACCAATATTTGCGTCTAGAGCCTTTGCATTGAGGGCTATCTGAAAACGGCTGTGGCTCTGAAGTTGCCTGTAAATGTGGAGTTGGTGGCATGTGAAACCCGCATGTGGAGCATTCGTTTGTGTGGGATGCTCTACCAGGTTCATCCCTAGATAATGCACTCAAAGGGCACGAAGCATAGAGTGTGAAAACTGAGTTTCCTTGAGAGCTGCTTGGAAGCCTGATGGTGTGTGAAGTTAGTGAGCCAAATGGAGTTGTTCTCCCACAAGAACCACTCGGCTGATCCTTCTTCAATATGCCCTTCACCAACATGCAGTGTTTCCTTGATTGAATTAGCTCTCACACCAATATTTGCGTCTAGAGCCTTTGCATTGAGGGCTATCTGAAAATGGCTGTGGAGCTGAAGTTGCCTGTGAATGTGGAGTTGGTGGCATGTGAAACCCGCATGTGGAGCATTCGTTTGTGTGGGATGCTCTACCAGGTTCATCCCTAGATAATGCACTCAAAGGGCACTAAGCCTAGAGTGTGAAAACTGAGTTTCCTTGAGAGCTGCTTGGAAGTCTGATGGTTTGTGAAGTTAGTGAGCCAAATGGAGTTGTTCTCCCACAAGAACCACTCGGCTGATCCTTCTTCAATATGCCCTTCACCAACATGCGGTGTTTCCTTGATTGAATTAGCTCTCACACCAATATTTGCGTCTAGAACCTTTGCATTGAGGGCTATCTGAAAACGGCTGTGGCGCTGAAGTTGCCTGTCAATGTGGAGTTGGTGGCATGTGAAACCCGCATGTGGAGCATTCGTTTGTGTGGGATGCTCCACCAGGTTCATTCCTAGATAATGCACTCAAAGGGCACTAAGCATAGAGTGTGAAAACTGAGTTTCCTTGAGAGCTGCTTGGAAGCCTGATGGTGTGTGAAGTTAGTGAGCCAAATGGAGTTGTTCTCCCACAAGAACCACTCGGCTGATCCTTCTTCAATATGCCCTTCACCAACATGCAGTGTTTCCTTGATTGAATTAGCTCTCACACCAATATTTGCGTCTAGAGCCTTCGCATTGAGGGCTATCTGAAAACGGCTGTGGCGCTGAAGCTGCCTGAGAATGTGGAGTTGGTGGCATGTGAAACCCGCATGTGGAGCATTCGTTTGTGTGGGATGCTCTACCAGGTTCATCCCTAGATAATGCACTCAAAGAGCACTAAGCATAGAGTGTGAAAACTGAGTTTCCTTGAGAGCTGCTTGGAAGCCTGATGGTGTGTGAAGTTAGTGAGCCAAATGGAGTTGTTCTCCCACAAGAACCACTCGGGTGATCCTTCTTCCATGTGCCCTTCACCAACATGCAGTGTTTCCTTGATTGAATTAGCTCTCACACCAATACTTGTGTCTAGACCCTTCGCATTGAGGGCTATCTGAAAACGTCTGTGCCGCTGAAGTTGCCTGTGAATGTGGAGTTGGTGGCATGTGAAACCCACATGTGGAGCATTCGTTTGTGTGGTATGCTCTACCAGGTTCATTCCTAGATAATGCACTCAAAGGGCACTAAGCATAGAGTGTGAAAACTGAGTTTCCTTGAGAGCTGCTTGGAAGCCTGATGGTGTGTGAAGTTAGTGAGCCAAATGGAGTTGCTCTCCCACAAGAACCACTCGGCTGATCCTTCTTCAATATGCCCTTCACCAACATGCAGTGTTTCCTTGATTGAATTAGCTCTCACACCAATATTTGCGTCTAGAACCTTTGCATTGAGGGCTATCTGAAAACGGCTGTGGCACTGAAGTTGCCTGAGAATGTGGAGTTGGTGGCATGTGAAACCCGCATGTGGAGCATTCGTTTGTGTGGGATGCTCTACCAGGTTCATTCCTAGATAATGCACTCAAAGGGCACTAAGCATAGAGTGTGAAAACTGAGTTTCCTTGAGAGCTGCTTGGAAGCCTGATGGTGTGTGAAGTTAGTGAGCCAAATGGAGTTGTTCTCCCACAAGAACCACTCGGCTGATCCTTCTTCAATATGCCCTTCACCAACATGCAGTGTTTCCTTGATTGAATTAGCTCTCACACCAATATTTGCGTCTAGAGCCTTTGCATTGAGGGCTATCTGAAAACGGCTGTGGCGCTGAAGTTGCCTGTGAATGTGGAGTTGGTGGCATGTGAAACCCGCATGTGGAGCATTCGTTTGTGTGGGATGCTCTACCAGGTTCATTCCTAGATAATGCACTCAAAGGGCACTAAGCATAGAGTGTGAAAACTGAGTTTCCTTGAGAGCTGCTTGGAAGCCTGATGGTGTGTGAAGTTAGTGAGCCAAATGGAGTTGTTCTCCCACAAGAACCACTCGGCTGATCCTTCTTCCATATGCCCTTCACCAACATGCAGTGTTTCCTTGATTGAATTAGCTCTCACACCAATATTTGCGTCTAGAGCCTTTGCATTGAGGGCTATCAGAATACGGCTGTGGCGCTGAAGTTGCCTGAGAATGTGGAGTTGGTGGCATGTGAAACCCGCATGTGGAGCATTCGTTTGTGTGGGATGCTCTACCAGGTTCATTCCTAGATAATGCACTCAAAGGGCACTAAGCATAGAGTGTGAAAACTGAGTTTCCTTGAGAGCTGCTTGGAAGCCTGATGGTGTGTGAAGTTAGTGAGCCAAATGGAGTTGTTCTCCCACAAGAACCACTCGGCTGATCCTTCTTCAATATGCCCTTCACCAACATGCAGTGTTTCCTTGATTGAATTAGCTCTCACACCAATATTTGCATCTAGAGCCTTTGCATTGAGGGCTATCTGAAAACGGCTGTGGCGCTGAAGTTGCCTGAGAATGTGGAGTTGGTGGCATGTGAAACCCGCATGTGGAGCATTCGTTTTTGTGGGATGCTCACCAAGCTTCATTTCAGTCCTAGGTACTCAAAGGGCACTAAGCATAGAGTGTGAAAACTGAGTTTCCTTGAGAGCTGCTTGGAAGCCTGATGGTGTGTGAAGTTAGTGAGCCAAATGGAGTTGTTCTCCCACAAGAACCACTCGGCTGATCCTTCTTCAATATGCCCTTCACAAACATGCAGTGTTTCCTTGATTGAATTAGCTCTCACACCAATATTTGCGTCTAGAGCCTTTGCATTGAGGGCTATCTGAAAATGGCTGTGGCTCTGAAGTTGCCTGTGAATGTGGAGTTGGTGGCATGTGAAACCCGCATGTGGAGCATTCGTTTGTGTGGGATCCTCACCAACCTTCATTTCAGTCCTAGGTACTCAAAGGGCACTAAGCATAGAGTGTGAAAACTGAGTTTCCTTGAGAGCTGCTTGGAAGCCTGATGGTGTGTGAAGTTAGTGAGCCAAATGGAGTTGTTCTCCCACAAGAACCACTCGGCTGATCCTTCTTCAATATGCCCTTCACCAACATGCAGTGTTTCCTTGATTGAATTAGCTCTCACACCAATATTTGCGTCTAGACCCTTCGCTTTGAGGGCTATCTGAAAACGGCTGTGGCGCTGAAGTTGCCTGAGAATGTGGAGTTGGTGGCATGTGAAACCCGCATGTGGAGCATTCGTTTGTGTGGGATGCTCTACCAGGTTCATTCCTAGATAATTAATGCACTCAAAGGGCACTAAGCATAGAGTGTGAAAACTGAGTTTCCTTGAGAGCTGCTTGGAAGCCTGATGGTGTGTGAAGTTAGTGAGCCAAATGGAGTTGTTCTCCCACAAGAACCACTCGCTGATCCTTCTTCAATATGCCCTTCACAAACATGCAGTGTTTCCTTGATTGAATTAGCTCTCACACCAATATTTGCATCTAGAGCCTTTGCATTGAGGGCTATCTGAAAACGGCTGTGGCGCTGAAGTTGCCTGTGAATGTGGAGTTGGTGGCATGTGAAACCCGCATGTGGAGCATTCGTTTGTGTGGGATGCTCTACCAGGTTCATCCCTAGAATAATGCACTCAAAGGGCACTAAGCCTAGAGTGTGAAAACTGAGTTTCCTTGAGAGCTGCTTGGAAGCCTGATGGTGTGTGAAGTTAGTGAGCCAAATGGAGTTGTTCTCCCACAAGAACCACTCGGCTGATCCTTCTTCAATATGCCCTTCACCAACATGCAGTGTTTCCTTGATTGAATTAGCTCTCACACCAATATTTGCGTCTAGAGCCTTTGTATTGAGGGCTATGTGAAAACGGCTGTGGCGGTGAAGTTGCCTGAGAATGTGGAGTTGGTGGCATGTGAAACCCGCATGTGGAAGCATTCGTTTGCTGTGGGATGCTCTACCAGGTTCATTCCTAGATAATGCACTCAAAGGGCACTAAACATAGAGTGTGAAAACTGAGTTTCCTTGAGAGCTGCTTGGAAGCCTGATGGTGTGTGAAGTTAGTGAGCAAATGGAGTTGTTCTCCCACAAGAACCACTCGGCTGATCCTTCTTCAATATGCCCTTCACCAACATGCAGTGTTTCCTTGATTGAATTAGCTCTCACACCAATATTTGCGTCTAGAGCCTTTGCATTGAGGGCTATCTGAAAACGGCTGTGGCGCTGAAGTTGCCTGTGAATGTGGAGTTGGTGGCATGTGAAACCCGCATGTGGAGCATTCGTTTGTGTGGGATGCTCTACCAGGTTCATTCCTAGATAATGCACTCAAAGGGCACTAAGCATAGACTGTGAAAACTGAGTTTCCTTGAGAGCTGCTTGGAAGCCTGATGGGTGTGTGAAGTTAGTGAGCCAAATGGAGTTGTTCTCCCACAAGAACCACTCGGCTGATCCTTCTTCTATATGCCCTTCACCAACATGCAGTGTTTCCTTGATTGAATTAGCTCTCACACCAATATTTGCGTCTAGAGCCTTTGCATTGAGGGCTATCTGAAAACGGCTGTGGCGCTGAAGTTGCCTGAGAATGTGGAGTTGGTGGCATGTGAAACCCGCATGTGGAGCATTCGTTTGTGTGGGATGCTCACCAAGCTTCATTTCAGTCCTAGGTACTTAAAGGGCACTAAGCATAGAGTGTGAAAACTGAGTTTCCTTGAGAGCTGCTTGGAAGCCTGATGGTGTGTGAAGTTAGTGAGCCAAATGGAGTTGTTCTCCCACAAGAACCACTCGCTGATCCTTCTTCAATATGCCCTTCACCAACATGCAGTGTTTCCTTGATTGAATTAGCTCTCACACCAATATTTGCGTCTAGAGCCTTTGCATTGAGGGCTATCTGAAAACGGCTGTGGCGCTTAAGTTGCCTGAGAATGTGGAGTTGGTGGCATGTGAAACCCGCATGTGGAGCATTCGTTTGTGTGGGATGCTCTACCAGGTTCATTCCTAGATAATGCACTCAAAGGGCACTAAGCATAGAGTGTGAAACTGAGTTTCCTTGAGAGCTGCTTGGAAGCCTGATGGTGTATGAAGTTAGTGAGCCAAATGGAGTTGTTCTCCACAAGAACCATTCGGCTGATCCTTCTTCAATATGCCTTCACCAACATGCAGTGTTTCCTTGATTGAATTAGCTCTCACACCAATATTTGCGTCTAGAGCCTTTGCATTGAGGGCTATCTGAAAACGGCTGTGGAGCTGAAGTTGCCTGAGAATGTGGAGTTGGTGGCATGTGAAACCCGCATGTGGAGCATTCGTTTGTGTGGGATGCTCTACCAGGTTCATCCCTAGATAATGCACTCAAAGGGCACTAAGCCTAGAGTGTGAAAACTGAGTTTCCTTGAGAGCTGCTTGGAAGCCTGATGGTGTGTGAAGTTAGTGAGCCAAATGGAGTTGTTCTCCCACAAGAACCACTCGGCTGATCCTTCTTCAATATGCCCTTCACCAACATGCAGTGTTTCCTTGATTGAATTAGCTCTCACACCAATATTTGCGTCTAGAGCCTTTGCATTGAGGGCTATCTGAAAGCGGCTGTGGCGCTGAAGTTGCCTGTGAATGTGGAGTTGGTGGCATGTGAAACCCGCATGTGGAGCATTCGTTTGTGTGGGATGCTCTACCAGGTTCATTCCTAGATAATGCACTCAAGGGCACTAAGCATAGAGTGTGAAAACTGAGTTTCCTTGAGAGCTGCTTGGAAGCCTGACGGTGTGTGAAGTTAGTGAGCCAAATGGAGTTGTTCTCCCACAAGAACCACTCGGCTGATCCTTCTTCAATATGCTCTTCACCAACATGCAGTGTTTCCTTGATTGAATTAGCTCTCACACCAATATTTGCGTCTAGAGCCTTTGCATTTAGGGCTATCTGAAACGGCTGTGGCGCTGAAGTTGCCTGAGAATGTGGAGTTGGTGGCATGTGAAACCCGCATGTGGAGCATTCGTTTGTGTGGGATGCTCTACCAGGTTCATTCCTAGATAATGCACTCAAAGGGCACTAAGCATAGAGTGTGAAAACTGAGTTTCCTTGAGAGCTGCTTGGAAGCCTGACGGTGTGTGAAGTTAGTGAGCCAAATGGAGTTGTTCTCCCACAAGAACCACTCGGCTGATCCTTCTTCAATATGCCCTTCACCAACATGCAGTGTTTCCTTGATTGAATTAGCTCTCACACCAATATTTGCGTCTAGAGAATTTGCATTGAGGGCTATCTGAAAACGGCTGTGGCGCTGAAGTTGCCTGTGAATGTGGAGTTGGTGGCATGTGAAACCCGCATGTGGAGCATTCGTTTGTGTGGGATGCTCTACCAGGTTCATTCCTAGATAATGCACTCAAAGGGCACTAAGCATAGAGTGTGAAAACTGAGTTTCCTTGAGAGCTGCTTGGAAGCCTGATGGTGTGTGAAGTTAGTGAGCCAAATGGAGTTGTTCTCCCACAAGAACCACTCGGCTGATCCTTCTTCAATATGCCCTTCACAAACATGCAGTGTTTCCTTGATTGAATTAGCTCTCACACCAATATTTGCATCTAGAGCCTTTGCATTGAGGGCTATCTGAAAACGGCTGTGGCGCTGAAGTTGCCTGTGAATGTGGAGTTGGTGGCATGTGAAACCCGCATGTGGAGCATTCGTTTGTGTGGGATGCTCTACCAGGTTCATTCCTAGATAATGCACTCAAAGGGCACTAAGCATAGAGTGTGAAAACTGAGTTTCCTTGAGAGCTGCTTGGAAGCCTGATGGTGTGTGAAGTTAGTGAGCCAAATGGAGTTGTTCTCCCACAAGAACCACTCGGCTGATCCTTCTTCAATATGCCCTTCACCAACATGCAGTGTTTCCTTGATTGAATTAGCTCTCACACCAATATTTGCGTCTAGAGCCTTTGCATTGAGGGCTATCTGAAAACGGCTGTGGCGCTGAAGTTGCCTGAGAATGTGGAGTTGGTGGCATGTGAAACCCGCATGTGGAGCATTCGTTTGTGTGGGATGCTCTACCAGGTTCATTCCTAGATAATGCACTCAAAGGGCACTAAGCATAGAGTGTGAAAACTGAGTTTCCTTGAGAGCTGCTTGGAAGCCTGATGGTTTGTGAAGTTAGTGAGCCAAATGGAGTTGTTCTCCCACAAGAACCACTCGGCTGATCCTTCTTCAATATGCCCTTCACCAACATGCAGTGTTTCCTTGATTGAATTAGCTCTCACACCAATATTTGCGTCTAGAGCCTTTGCATGAGGGCTATCTGAAAACGGCTGTGGCTCTGAAGTTGCCTGAGAATGTGGAGTTGGTGGCATGTGAAACCCGCATGTGGAGCATTCGTTTGTGTGGGATGCTCTACCAGGTTCATTCCTAGATAATGCACTCAAAGGGCACTAAGCATAGAGTGTGAAAACTGAGTTTCCTTGAGAGCTGCTTGGAAGCCTGATGGTGTGTGAAGTTAGTGAGCCAAATGGAGTTGTTCTCCCACAAGAACCACTCGGCTGATCCTTCTTCAATATGCCCTTCACCAACATGCAGTGTTTCCTTGATTGAATTAGCTCTCACACCAATATTTGCGTCTAGAGCCTTTGCATTGAGGGCTATCTGAAAACGGCTGTGGCTCTGAAGTTGCCTGTAAATGTGGAGTTGGTGGCATGTGAAACCCGCATGTGGAGCATTCGTTTGTGTGGGATGCTCTACCAGGTTCATTCCTAGATAATGCACTCAAAGGGCACTAAGCATAGAGTGTGAAAACTGAGTTTCCTTGAGAGCTGCTTGGAAGCCTGATGGTGTGTGAAGTTAGTGAGCCAAATGGAGTTGTTCTCCCACAAGAACCACTCGGCTGATCCTTCTTCCATATGCCCTTCACCAACATGCAGTGTTTCCTTGATTGAATTAGCTCTCACACCAATATTTGCGTCTAGAGCCTTTGCATTGAGGGCTATCAGAATACGGCTGTGCGCTGAAGTTGCCTGTGAATGTGGAGTTGGTGGCATGTGAAACCCGCATGTGGAGCATTCGTTTGTGTGGGATGCTCTACCAGGTTCATTCCTAGATAATGCACTCAAAGGGCACTAAGCATAGAGTGTGAAACTGAGTTTCCTTGAGAGCTGCTTGGAAGCCTGATGGTGTGTGAAGTTAGTGAGCCAAATGGAGTTGTTCTCCCCACAAGAACCACTCGGCTGATCCTTCTTCAATATGCCCTTCACCAACATGCAGTGTTTCCTTGATTGAATTAGCTCTCACACCAATATTTGCGTCTAGAGCCTTTGCATTGAGGGCTATCTGAAACGGCTGTGGCGCTGAAGTTGCCTGAGAATGTGGAGTTGGTGGCATGTGAAACCCGCATGTGGAGCATTCGTTTTTGTGGGATGCTCACCAAGCTTCATTTCAGCCCTAGGTACTCAAAGGCACTAAGCATAGAGTGTGAAAACTGAGTTTCCTTGAGAGCTGCTTGGAAGCCTGATGGTGTGTGAAGTTAGTGAGCCAAATGGAGTTGTTCTCCCACAAGAACCACTCGGCTGATCCTTCTTCAATATGCCCTTCACAAACATGCAGTGTTTCCTTGATTGAATTAGCTCTCACACCAATATTTGCGTCTAGAGCCTTTGCATTGAGGGCTATCTGAAAATGGCTGTGGCTCTGAAGTTGCCTGTGAATGTGGAGTTGGTGGCATGTGAAACCCGCATGTGGAGCATTCGTTTGTGTGGATCCTCACCAACCTTCATTTCAGTCCTAGGTACTCAAAGGGGCACTAAGCATAGAGTGTGAAAACTGAGTTTCCTTGAGAGCTGCTTGGAAGCCTGATGGTTTGTGAAGTTAGTGAGCCAAATGGAGTTGTTCTCCCACAAGAACCACTCGGCTGATCCTTCTTCAATATGCCCTTCACCAACATGCAGTGTTTCCTTGATTGAATTAGCTCTCACACCAATATTTGCGTCTAGACCCTTCGCTTTGAGGGCTATCTGAAAACGGCTGTGGCGCTGAAGTTGCCCTGAGAATGTGGAGTTGGTGGCATGTGAAACCCGCATGTGGAGCATTCGTTTGTGTGGATGCTCTACCAGGTTCATTCCTAGATAATGCACTCAAAGGGCACTAAGCATAGAGTGTGAAAACTGAGTTTCCTTGAGAGCTGCTTGGAAGCCTGATGGTGTGTGAAGTTAGTGAGCCAAATGGAGTTGTTCTCCCACAAGAACCACTCGGCTGATCCTTCTTCAATATGCCCTTCACAAACATGCAGTGTTTCTTGATTGAATTAGCTCTCACACCAATATTTGCATCTAGAGCCTTTGCATTGAGGGCTATCTGAAAACGGCTGTGGCGCTGAAGTTGCCTGTGAATGTGGAGTTGGTGGCATGTGAAACCCGCATGTGGAGCATTCGTTTGTGTGGATGCTCTACCAGGTTCATCCCTAGATAATGCACTCAAAGGGCACTAAGCCTAGAGTGTGAAAACTGAGTTTCCTTGAGAGCTGCTTGGAAGCCTGATGGTGTGTGAAGTTAGTGAGCCAAATGGAGTTGTTCTCCCACAAGAACCACTCGGCTGATGCTTCTTCAATATGCCCTTCACCAACATGCAGTGTTTCCTTGATTGAATTAGCTCTCACACCAATATTTGCGTCTAGAGCCTTTGTATTGAGGGCTATGTGAAAACGGCTGTGGCGGTGAAGTTGCCTGAGAATGTGGAGTTGGTGCATGTGAAACCCGCATGTGGAAGCATTCGTTTGTGTGGGATGCTCTACCAGGTTCATTCCTAGATAATGCACTCAAAGGGCACTAAACATAGAGTGTGAAAACTGAGTTTCCTTGAGAGCTGCTTGGAAGCCTGATGGTGTGTGAAGTTAGTGAGCCAAATGGAGTTGTTCTCCCACAAGAACCACTCGGCTGATCCTTCTTCAATATGCCCTTCACCAACATGCAGTGTTTCCTTGATTGAATTAGCTCTCACACCAATATTTGCGTCTAGAGCCTTTGCATTGAGGGCTATCTGAAAACGGCTGTGGCGCTGAAGTTGCCTGTGAATGTGGAGTTGGTGGCATGTGAAACCCGCATGTGGAGCATTCGTTTGTGTGGGATGCTCTACCAGGTTCATTCCTAGATAATGCACTCAAAGGGCACTAAGCATAGACTGTGAAAACTGAGTTTCCTTGAGAGCTGCTTGGAAGCCTGATGGTGTGTGAAGTTAGTGAGCCAAATGGAGTTGTTCTCCACAAGAACCACTCGGCTGATCCTTCTTCTATATGCCTTCACCACATGCAGTGTTTCCTTGATTGAATTAGCTCTCACACCAATATTTGCGTCTAGAACCTTTGCATTGAGGGCTATCTGAAAACGGCTGTGGCGCTGAGTTGCCTGAGAATGTGGAGTTGGTGGCATGTGAAACCCGCATGTGGAGCATTCGTTTGTGTGGGATGCTCACCAAGCTTCATTTCAGTCCTAGGTACTTAAAGGGCACTAAGCATAGAGTGTGAAAACTGAGTTTCCTTGAGAGCTGCTTGGAAGCCTGATGGTGTGTGAAGTTAGTGAGCCAAATGGAGTTGTTCTCCCACAAGAACCACTCGGCTGATCCTTCTTCAATATGCCCTTCACCAACATGCAGTGTTTCCTTGATTGAATTAGCTCTCACACCAATATTTGCGTCTAGAGCCTTTGCATTGAGGGCTATCTGAAAACGG
This sequence comes from Ochotona princeps, assembly GCF_030435755.1. Classification (NCBI taxonomy): domain Eukaryota; kingdom Metazoa; phylum Chordata; class Mammalia; order Lagomorpha; family Ochotonidae; genus Ochotona; species Ochotona princeps. The sequence continues at coordinate 6,222 of NW_026701820.1, read as the reverse complement.
CTGTGGCGCTTAAGTTGCCTGAGAATGTGGAGTTGGTGGCATGTGAAACCCGCATGTGGAGCATTCGTTTGTGTGGGATGCTCTACCAGGTTCATTCCTAGATAATGCACTCAAAGGGCACTAAGCATAGAGTGTGAAAACTGAGTTTCCTTGAGAGCTGCTTGGAAGCCTGATGGTGTGTGAAGTTAGTGAGCCAAATGGAGTTGTTCTCCCACAAGAACCACTCGGCTGATCCTTCTTCAATATGCCCTTCACCAACATGCAGTGTTTCCTTGATTGAATTAGCTCTCACACCAATATTTGCGTCTAGAGCCTTTGCATTGAGGCTATCTGAAAACGGATGTGGAGCTGAAGTTGCCTGAGAATGTGGAGTTGGTGGCATGTGAAACCCGCATGTGGAGCATTCGTTTGTGTGGGATGCTCTACCAGGTTCATCCCTAGATAATGCACTCAAAGGGCACTAAGCATAGAGTGTGAAAACTGAGTTTCCTTGAGAGCTGCTTGGAAGCCTGATGGTGTGTGAAGTTAGTGAGCCAAATGGAGTTGTTCTCCCACAAGAACCACTCGGCTGATCCTTCTTCAATATGCCCTTCACCAACATGCAGTGTTTCCTTGATTGAATTAGCTCTCACACCAATATTGCGTCTAGAGCCTTTGCATTGAGGGCTATCTGAAAGCGGCTGTGGCGCTGAAGTTGCCTGTGAATGTGGAGTTGGTGGCATGTGAAACCCGCATGTGGAGCATTCGTTTGTGTGGGATGCTCTACCAGGTTCATTCCTAGATAATGCACTCAAAGGGCACTAAGCATAGAGTGTGAAAACTGAGTTTTCCTTGAGAGCTGCTTGGAAGCCTGACGGTGTGTGAAGTTAGTGAGCCAAATGGAGTTGTTCTCCCACAAGAACCACTCGGCTGATCCTTCTTCAATATGCTCTTCACCAACATGCAGTGTTTCCTTGATTGAATTAGCTCACACCAATATTTGCGTCTAGAGCCTTTGCATTTAGGGCTATCTGAAAACGGCTGTGGCGCTGAAGTTGCCTGAGAATGTGGAGTTGGTGGCATGTGAAACCCGCATGTGGAGCATTCGTTTGTGTGGGATGCTCTACCAGGTTCATTCCTAGATAATGCACTCAAAGGCACTAAGCATAGAGTGTGAAAACTGAGTTTCCTTGAGAGCTGCTTGGAAGCCTGACGGTGTGTGAAGTTAGTGAGCCAAATGGAGTTGTTCTCCCACAAGAACCACTCGGCTGATCCTTCTTCAATATGCCCTTCACCAACATGCAGTGTTTCCTTGATTGAATTAGCTCTCACACCCAATATTTGCGTCTAGAGAATTTGCATTGAGGGCTATCTGAAAACGGCTGTGGCGCTGAAGTTGCCTGTGAATGTGGAGTTGGTGGCATGTGAAACCCGCATGTGGAGCATTCGTTTGTGTGGGATGCTCTACCAGGTTCATTCCTAGATAATGCACTCAAAGGGCACTAAGCATAGAGTGTGAAAACTGAGTTTCCTTGAGAGCTGCTTGGAAGCCTGATGGTGTGTGAAGTTAGTGAGCCAAATGGAGTTGTTCTCCCACAAGAACCACTCGGCTGATCCTTCTTCAATATGCCCTTCACAAACATGCAGTGTTTCCTTGATTGAATTAGCTCTCACACCAATATTTGCATCTAGAGCCTTTGCATTGAGGGCTATCTGAAAACGGCTGTGGCGCTGAAGTTGCCTGTGAATGTGGAGTTGGTGGCATGTGAAACCCGCATGTGGAGCATTCGTTTGTGTGGGATGCTCTACCAGGTTCATTCCTAGATAATGCACTCAAAGGGCACTAAGCATAGAGTGTGAAAACTGAGTTTCCTTGAGAGCTGCTTGGAAGCCTGATGGTGTGTGAAGTTAGTGAGCCAAATGGAGTTGTTCTCCACAAGAACCACTCGGCTGATCCTTCTTCAATATGCCCTTCACCAACATGCAGTGTTTCCTTGATTGAATTAGCTCTCACACCAATATTTGTGTCTAGAGCCTTTGCATTGAGGGCTATCTGAAAACGGCTGTGGCGCTGAAGTTGCCTGAGAATGTGGAGTTGGTGGCATGTGAAACCCGCATGTGGAGCATTCGTTTGTGTGGGATGCTCTACCAGGTTCATTCCTAGATAATGCACTCAAAGGGCACTAAGCATAGAGTGTGAAAACTGAGTTTCCTTGAGAGCTGCTTGGAAGCCTGATGGTTTGTGAAGTTAGTGAGCCAAATGGAGTTGTTCTCCCACAAGAACCACTCGGCTGATCCTTCTTCAATATGCCCTTCACCAACATGCAGTGTTTCCTTGATTGAATTAGCTCTCACACCAATATTTGCGTCTAGAGCCTTTGCATTGAGGGCTATCTGAAAACGGCTGTGGCTCTGAAGTTGCCTGAGAATGTGGAGTTGGTGGCATGTGAAACCCGCATGTGGAGCATTCGTTTGTGTGGGATGCTCTACCAGGTTCATTCCTAGATAATGCACTCAAAGGGCACTAAGCATAGAGTGTGAAAACTGAGTTTCCTTGAGAGCTGCTTGGAAGCCTGATGGTGTGTGAAGTTAGTGAGCCAAATGGAGTTGTTCTCCCACAAGAACCACTCGGCTGATCCTTCTTCAATATGCCCTTCACCAACATGCAGTGTTTCCTTGATTGAATTAGCTCTCACACCAATATTTGCGTCTAGAGCCTTTGCATTGAGGGCTATCTGAAAATGGCTGTGGCTCTGAAGTTGCCTGAGAATGTGGAGTTGGTGGCATGTGAAACCCGCATGTGGAGCATTCGTTTGTGTGGCATGCTAACCAAGCTTCATTTCAGTCCTAGGTACTCAAAGGGCACTAAGCATAGAGTGTGAAAACTGAGTTTCCTTGAGAGCTGCTTGGAAGCCTGATGGTGTGTGAAGTTAGTGAGCCAAATGGAGTTGTTCTCCCACAAGAACCACTCGGCTGATCCTTCTTCAATATGCCCTTCACCAACATGCAGTGTTTCCTTGATTGAATTAGCTCTCACACCAATATTTGCGTTCTAGAGCCTTTGCATTGAGGGCTATCTGAAAATGGCTGTGGCTCTGAAGTTGCCTGTGAATGTGGAGTTGGTGGCATGTGAAACCCGCATGTGGAGCATTCGTTTGTGTGGGATGCTCACCAAGCTTCATTTCAGTCCTAGGTACTCAAAGGGCACTAAGCATAGAGTGTGAAAACTGAGTTTCCTTGAGAGCTGCTTGGAAGCCTGATGGTGTGTGAAGTTAGTGAGCCAAATGGAGTTGTTCTCCCACAAGAACCACTCGGCTGATCCTTCTTCAATATGCCCTTCACCAACATGCAGTGTTTCCTTGATTGAATTAGCTCTCACACCAATATTTGCATCTAGAGCCTTTGCATTGAGGGCTATGTGAAAACGGCTGTGGAGCTGAAGTTGCCTGTGAATGTGGAGTTGGTGGCATGTGAAACCCGCATGTGGAGCATTCGTTTGTGTGGATGCTCTAGCCAGGTTCATTTCCTAGATAATGCACTCAAAGGGCACTAAGCATAGAGTGTGAAAACTGAGTTTCCTGAGAGCTGCTTGGAAGCCTGATGGTGTGTGAAGTTAGTGAGCCAAATGGAGTTGTTCTCCCACAAGAACCACTCGGCTGATCCTTCTTCAATATGCCCTTCACCAACATGCAGTGTTTCTTGATTGAATTAGCTCTCACACCAATATTAGCGTCTAGAGCCTTCGCATTGAGGGCTATCTGAAAATGGCTGTGGCTCTGAAGTTGCCTGTGAATGTGGAGTTGGTGGCATGTGAAACCCGCATGTGGAGCATTCGTTTGTGTGGGATGCTCACCAAGCTTCATTTCAGTCCTAGGTACTCAAAGGGCACTAAGCATAGAGTGTGAAAACTGAGTTCCTTGAGAGCTGCTTGGAAGCCTGATGGTGTGTGAAGTTAGTGAGCCAAATGGAGTTGTTCTCCCACAAGAACCACTCGGCTGATCCTTCTTCAATATGCCCTTCACCAACATGCAGTGTTTCCTTGATTGAATTAGCTCTCACACCAATATTTGTGTCTAGAGCCTTTGCATTGAGGGCTATCTGAAAACGGCTGTGGCTCTGAAGTTGCCTGAGAATGTGGAGTTGGTGGCATGTGAAACCCGCATGTGGAGCATTCGTTTGTGTGGGATGCTCTACCAGGTTCATTCCTAGATAATGCACTCAAAGGGCACTAAGCATAGAGTGTGAAAACTGAGTTTCCTTGAGAGCTGCTTGGAAGCCTGATGGTGTGTGAAGTTAGTGAGCCAAATGGAGTTGTTCTCCCACAAGAACCACTCGGCTGATCCTTCTTCAATATGCCCTTCACCAACATGCAGTGTTTCCTTGATTGAATTAGCTCTCACACCAATATTTGCGTCTAGAGCCTTTGCATTGAGGGCTATCTGAAAACGGCTGTGGCTCTGAAGTTGCCTGAGAATGTGGAGTTGGTGGCATGTGAAACCCGCATGTGGAGCATTCGTTTGTGTGGATGCTCTACCAGGTTCATTCCTAGATAATGCACTCAAAGGGCACTAAGCATAGAGTGTGAAAACTGAGTTTCCTTGAGAGCTGCTTGGAAGCCTGATGGTGTGTGAAGTTAGTGAGCCAAATGGAGTTGTTCTCCACAAGAACCACTCGGCTGATCCTTCTTCAATATGCCCTTCACCAACATGCAGTGTTTCCTTGATTGAATTAGCTCTCACACCAATATTAGCGTCTAGAGCCTTCGCATTGAGGGCTATCTGAAAATGGCTGTGGCTCTGAAGTTGCCTGTGAATGTGGAGTTGGTTGCATGTGAAACCCGCATGTGGAGCATTCGTTTGTGTGGGATGCTCACCAACCTTCATTTCAGTCCTAGGTACTCAAAGGGCACTAAGCATAGAGTGTGAAAACTGAGTTTCCTTGAGAGCTGCTTGGAAGCCTGATGGTTTGTGAAGTTAGTGAGCCAAATGGAGTTGTTCTCCCACAAGAACCACTCGGCTGATCCTTCTTCAATATGCCCTTCACCAACATGCAGTGTTTCCTTGATTGAATTAGCTCTCACACCAATATTTGTGTCTAGAGCCTTTGCATTGAGGGCTATCTGAAAACGGCTGTGGCGCTGAAGTTGCCTGAGAATGTGGAGTTGGTGGCATGTGAAACCCGCATGTGGAGCATTCGTTGTGTGGGATGCTCTACCAGGTTCATTCCTAGATAATGCACTCAAAGGGCACTAAGCATTAGAGTGTGAAAACTGAGTTTCCTTGAGAGCTGCTTGGAAGCCTGATGGTTTGTGAAGTTAGTGAGCCAAATGGAGTTGTTCTCCCACAAGAACCACTCGGCTGATCCTTCTTCAATATGCCCTTCACCAACATGCAGTGTTTCCTTGATTGAATTAGCTCTCACACCAATATTTGCGTCTAGAGCCTTTGCATTGAGGGCTATCTGAAAACGGCTGTGGCGCTGAAGTTGCCTGAGAATGTGGAGTTGGTGGCATGTGAAACCCGCATGTGGAGCATTCGTTTGTGTGGGATGCTCTACCAGGTTCATTCCTAGATAATGCACTCAAAGGGCACTAAGCATAGAGTGTGAAAACTGAGTTTCCTTGAGAGCTGCTTGGAAGCCTGATGGTGTGTGAGTTAGTGAGCCAAATGGAGTTGTTCTCCCACAAGAACCACTCGGCTGATCCTTCTTCAATATGCCCTTCACCAACATGCAGTGTTTCCTTGATTGAATTAGCTCTCACACCAATATTTGCGTCTAGAGCCTTTGCATTGAGGGCTATCTGAAAACGGCTGTGGCGCTGAAGTTGCCTGTGAATGTGGAGTTGGTGGCATGTGAAACCCGCATGTGGAGCATTCGTTTGTGTGGGATGCTCTACCAGGTTCATTCCTAGATAATGCACTCAAAGGGCACTAAGCATAGAGTGTGAAAACTGAGTTTCCTTGAGAGCTGCTTGGAAGCCTGATGGTGTGTGAAGTTAGTGAGCCAAATGGAGTTGTTCTCCCACAAGAACCACTCGGCTGATCCTTCTTCAATATGCCCTTCACCAACATGCAGTGTTTCCTTGATTGAATTAGCTCTCACACCAATATTTGCGTCTAGAGCCTTTGCATTGAGGGCTATCTGAAAACGGCTGTGGCGCTGAAGTTGCCTGAGAATGTGGAGTTGGTGGCATGTGAAACCGCATGTGGAGCATTCGTTTGTGTGGGATGCTCTACCAGGTTA